>NC_090726.1:200893225-200898225 GCF_036898095.1 Palaemon carinicauda
TCGCTCAGTTCTCAAATTATTTCACGCGGGTTCGAATATCTATCGGTTCTACGTGGATCTTCACGGTTCAGTACCGCTGTATCTATCTATAGAGTGACTATCTATCCTACGACTGTAACAGATACAGCTGAAACCATCGGCGAGGATAGATAGATTGTTTTAATTAATAGCCATCAATGGAAGATGACACGGCCTGCCATCGAGCGAACTGCTCTTCCAGGCGCCTGATGTGGCATATCCGAGCAGGACTCAGCCGTTGTAATCAGGCATTAAACCCACTTCAACCAACCATCTACCAGGATATTGATCTCGTGGGCGGGCATTTTAGTATGCGAGCCAATCAATACGCGAGATTTCCTTTCTCGACCAATGGCAGCGCGAAGCGCCCCATTAGGGCGGGACGCGGCCGCTATGCACCAATCACAAGCGAGGGACCTGAATTCAATGAATGAGATGCCTGGCCAATCAGCGTCGCCCGAGGATAATGGCGGCCCGGTTTTCATTAGCGGTACAAATGGTGATGTGATGAGCGCTGACTTAGGTGATACCAGAATCGAAGTAGACACCGCTAAGACAACACACATGTCCTGTCACTTGTCCTGGTGGGACGAACGCGGTTAGTGTGAGCTCTCGTACGATACGTGTGCGTGGTTCGATTTACGACGGAAAATTAAGGAAAACCGATTTGGACGAAAAAGTTTTATTTTGGAGGAACTTGTGTTTATTCCTCAAATAAAAAAAAAAAAACTTTATTTACAGATTTTCTTGTGCGATAAGAGATAAAATTAGAAACTTCTTCGCTGATAAACTTCAAAGGTTGAGAAGAACAAGAGGAACTTTTCAGTATGTCTACAAGTGAGAGAAAATCTTTCTGTATAGAATCTCTCCTGTCCCGCGAAGCCGTGGTGGGTGGAGGAGGAGGAGGGCGGGGCACTCTAAGCCCAGCTGACCTGACCTCACACGAGGTGACCTCGCCTCCCCACACGCCTCCCTTGAGCCCTTTATCATCACCTCACTCGTCTCCGCTCTCCGTCTCTCCGGCTGTGTCCTCCTCCGCCATGCTCAGTCGGGCATCGCTCCTCGGAGGGGCGGCTGCCCCGCTGATGCCCCCGCATCTCTATCAGTACCCTGGCATGGGCATGCCCCCGGCGCTACTGCCGGCGCACGCCTTCGCGCCCACCAATTCGGCCCTTCTGGATGCTCAGGCCCTTAACGCACTCAAGTCCGGAGCGGCCGCGCTGCCTCCAGCGGCCCTTGAGTGGTTCTCCCGGGCCGGCCTTATGTATCCAAGGCTCCCGCCGGAATTAACTGGTAAGGATCTATGAGTGCTTTTCCCTTTGATTAATTTCTAAACGACATTTAGAGTTTTTTTTTTCTAAGTATATTGAATTTCAATTTTAATCTGCGTTAATAAATAAAAAATTTCGAACTATCACATTTGATTTCTTTATAAATGTTAGGAATGTTCATGTATTTACGCCTTCATTTATGTATAAGATATTATTAGCAGCTTAATATACATTCATACTTCGATCGAGATAATTCTATAAGAAAAATATCTTACTTTGCGGTTAAGCTTATAATTTTTAAAAATTAAGTTCAAGATCATTTATAGTATTATCATCATCATCAAATTTAAAGTTATTACCATTATCATATCATAATTATTATATCATTATTAATGTTATTGTCATCATCATCATTTCACGAGTCATTCTGGTAAAATCTGGTCGCTCATCATCTTCTATTAGAAATCTGTGTTAACTCTATATTTTCACTAATTACATATTAATGATTTAGCTCATCCAAGGGATAGGCCTAATGAATAGTCCTACATCATTTTCACTATCTTAAAAGACATTCAACTCCCATTAAAAGAAAAAAAAAGTTATATATGATTTTCCTCATCTAAAGAATGAAAAATCTTCACTCAAACAAACTGAAAAATTAATACCATTAGGAATATATTTTTGTATCAAACAACCCCCATGACATCTGAGGTTAACTATGTGGTTTATTTAATAACTGAGCTATTACAGGTGAGTTAAATGTGATATTTAATTAATTCATCTTAAAATAATTATATATTTCTTATTTTCTTTTATTTATTAAAACCAATACAAACAATTATGTTTTTTATTATTCTCTTTTACTTATTTTTATATACGACGCTTTCTTCAATAAAAGCCTAGCACTCCATATAACGAAATATTTTAACTCAGTTTTAATGGTAAGAATAAATATTATTATTATTATTATTATTATTATTATTATTATTATTATTATTATTATTATTATTATTATTATTACTAGCCAACTAACAACCCTAGATTGGAAAAGCAAGATGCTATAAGCCCAAGGGCTCCAACAGGGAAAAATAGCCCAGTAAGGAAAGGAAATAAGGAAATAAATAAAGGATGAGAATAAATTAACAATATATCATTCTAAAAACAGTAACAGCGTCAAAACAGTTATGTCCTATATAAACTATTAACAACGTCAAGAACAGATATGTCATATATAAACAATAAAAACTCATGTCAGCCTGGTCAACATAAAAACATTTGCTCCAACTTTGAACTTTTGAAGCTCTACTGATTCAACTTATAAAGACAATAAATGTCAACGTTAGAAAAGATTACGATATTTTTATAAAGACGATTATTATCACAATAGCATAAATAAAAAGGCAATTATAACAGGGTCATTATTGTCAAAATAGCAAAATTAAAAAAGAGCAATTCTAGGCAAGCATGGAAAAGGGGATTATTATTATAAGTAGCAAATTAAAAAGGGTAATTATAGGCAATCATAAAAAAGAGGAATTATTATTATTATAAATAGAAAAATTAAAAAGGGCAAATATAGGAAATCATAAAAAAGAGGATTATCATAAATAGCAAATTAAAAAGGGAAATTCTAGGCAAGCATAGAAAAGGGGGTTATTATTATAAATAGCAAATTGAAAAAGGGCAATTCTATGCAAGCATGGAAAAGGGGATTATCGTTATAAATAGCAAATTAAAAAAGGGCTATTCTAGGCAAGCATAGAAAAGGGGATTATTATTATAAATAGCAATATAAATAAGGGCAATTCTAGGCAAACATAGAAAAGGGGATTATTATTATAAATAGCAAAATTAAAAAGGGCAATTCTAGGCAAGCATAGAAAAGGGGATTATTATTATTATAAATAGAAAAATTAAAAAAGGACTATTATAATCAATCATTGAAAAAGAGGATTATAGTTATAAATAGCAAAATTAAAAAGGGCAATTATGGGCAATCATAAAAAAGAGTAATTATTATTATTATTATAAATAGAAAAATTTAAAAAGGGAAATTCTAGGCAAGCATAAAAAGGGATTATTATTATAAATAGCAAATTAAAAAAGGGCAATTCTAAGCAACCATAGAAAAGAGGATTTCTATTATAAATAGCCAAATTAAAAAGGGCAATTATAAGCAATAAAAAAGGAGGCTTATTATTATAAATAGAAAAATTAAAAAGGGCAATTATAGGCAATCATAAAACAAAGAGGATTAATAAAAATAGCAAAATAAAAAGGGGCAATTATAGGCAATCATAAAAAAGTTTTATTAAAAATAAAAAAATAAAAAAGGGAAATCATAAATAAAAATATAACCTTAGAAATTGTGTTGAATAATCTAAAATCTTTGTATTCCTATATATTGCCACTTAATATTGCCACGTTACATAATGCCAGTATCCTAAAAATCATTATAAAGTTCTTAAAATTAACCGGAAGTAGATATTTATACAATCATCTTTAATTTAGCAACGGTTTATTTGTTTCTTCATTTACCGAATTCATTTACTTTTTAATTTTCTTCATTTGTCGAATTCATTTACTTTTCTATTTTCATTTACTTTTTAATTCTATTCATTTACCGAATTCATTCACTTTTTAATTTTCTTCATTTGCCGAATTCATTTACTTTTTAATTTTCTTCATTTACCAAATTCACTTCTTAATTTTCTTCATTTGCCGAATTCATTTGCTTTTTTTAAATTTTCTTCATTTACCAAATTAATTTGCTTTTAAATTTTCTTCATTTACTGAATTCATTTACTTTCCAATTTTCTTCATTTACCGAATTCATTTACTTTTTATTCTTCTTCATTTACCGAATTCATTTGCTTCTCAATTTTCTTTATTTACTGAATTCATTAACCTGAATTTTCTTCATTTACCGAAATTGATTTACTTTTGAATTTTCTTCATTTACCGAATTCAATTACTTTTTATTTTTTTTTCATTTACCGAATTCATTTACTTCTTAATTTTCTTAATCTACCAAATTCAATTAACTCTTAATTTTCTTCATTTACCGAATTCATTTACTTTTTAATTAATTCTATTTACATTACTTCGCATGCGCAAAAAACTTATAGTTATACAATTGTATTTTAGCTTGCTTTACAAAAACGCATATCATAACTTAGAAAAGTAAATAGGATGAAAAAATTTAAATTTATTGATGGAATTAATTTCCTGGGATAAATTACATCCCCTGTGATGAATTATATTACCAGCGATGAATTAGAGTACATTTCTTGCGATTAATTACATTTCCTGGGATGAATTATATTTCCTACGACGAATTACATTTCCTGAGGAGAATTAGCCAAAATTTTTTGCGATGAATTACATTTCCTGAGGAGAATTAGCCAAAAATTTTTACGATGAATTACATTTCCTGAGGAGAATTAGCCAAAATTTTTTGCGATGAATTACATTTCCTACGATGAATTACATTTCCTGAGGAGAACATTTCTTGCGATTAATTACATTACCTGGGATGAATTATATTTCCTGTGATGAATTACATTTCCTGAGGAGAAAATTTCTTGCAATTAATTACATTTCCTGGGATGAATTATATTACCTGCAATGAATTAGCGTACATTTCTTGCGATGAATTACATTTCCTGTGATGAATTATATTACCTGCGATGAATTACATTTCCTGAGGAG
>NC_090726.1:200905725-200907667 GCF_036898095.1 Palaemon carinicauda
GCGACCTTTAAAACCTTTATGGTTAAGTTGAGGTTAAAGATTATACAAAATGTTTTTCTGTTTGGAAGGAAATCAAAGGGAAATCTGGGCCATGAATACATCTGTTACTTAAAATTAAATGATCGATTTAAAAATTAATTCGCTTTTATATTGTTACGTATTTATGCTACAGCGATATATGTAAGGGATATTGAAGGTAAAATTACTATACGTAATGAATATGTAAACATATTACATATATATATATATATATATATATATATATATATATATACAGTATATATATATATATATATATATATATATATATATACAGTATATATATATATATATATATATATATATATATATATACAGTATATTATATATATATATATATATATATATATATATATATATATATATATATATTTAAGTGTGTGCGTGCGCATGAATTAACCTACATTTATATTTACACAGACAAGTATACATATATAATATATATATATATATACACACAAGAGAGGAGAGAGAGAGAGAGAGAGAGAGAGAGAGAGAGAGAGAGAGAGAGAGAGAGAGAGAGAGAAGGGTGCACTGACCAAGCACTCGAAAATATGGCGAAAGAATGAGCCAACGGCAGAAGGATCAATTCTTATACTTATCCATTTAAAACTTCTCATAATACAATAACGATGTTGCTGTAGGGGGCTCCCCCCCTACATCCCCTCCCCTCCCCCTCCAACATAACCCTCCCCCACTTTAACGCCAGCAGATGTGCTTGTCTGTTCATGGAGTGGTTTAACACGCTTACTTAGCCTTCGAAATCTGTCCAAACCGAGGTTTAAATGTTGCTCGTGAATGGTAGAAGCAAGACACCGGATAATACCAAAGACATTGATCTTATATAAATATGATCAGCGTCCTTTCTACCCAAACTAGGACTAAGGACTACCAGGCAATGGCTACTGATAACTCAGCGGCTAGATCAATACACTCCCCAACAGCCCTCATGCTTAGCTCACAAGGATGGTGAGGTTCCAGACACTACGAGAAACTATCGAGCTTGAGTTGGTCTCGAACCCCTATCCAGCATATTGAATCCAAATTTAAACTTGGGCATACCTTTCAAAACTTTTTATATAAAAAACTCATGTTCGGCTTACTAACTCTATTAATGATATAGTTATGGATGACGCTAGGTTAATAAATTTAAGACTTTAATCAAGAAATGAAAGGATTTTTTTTTTTTCTATTTAAGTTGGCAGGAGACATTCATTACTTTGATCTGATTTATACGAGGGTTTATAACGTAATTAATACGGTTTTCGAAAACTATAAAATAAATACATAAATAACACACACAAACACTAACACATATATAAATTTCTATCTCATACTGGGTTCGAACCCCAGCCCCTTCAAATGAAAGGCAAGGTCGCTACCAATCATGCCACCAGAGATTGAGAGCGATGGAAATTTATTTCTATTTGAGCACGGTATTGTGTTGATTTTCATGCATATATATACATTATATATATATATATATATATATATATATATATATATATATATATTATGTATATATATACATTATTTATATATATACATATATATATATATATATATATATATATATATATATATATATATACATTATTCATATATATATACAGTATATATATATATATATATATATATATATATATATATATACTGTATATGTATATATATATATATATATATATATATATATATATATATATATATATACTGTATATGTATATATATATATATATATATATATATATATATATATATACTGTATATGTATATATATATATATATATATATATATATATATATATATATATATATATATATATATAACATCTACTCTAAAGTCCCAAATTTAAATTATACGAAAATAGCTCTTTGTTATTTCTAAATAAAATTCATATTTTTC
>NC_090726.1:200908167-200918167 GCF_036898095.1 Palaemon carinicauda
CCTTCCTTGTGAGCTATGGTTGGGGGGTTTGGGGGAGCCTATAGGCCCTCCTTGGTCCTAGCTTGGATGGAGAGGGGGCTTGGGCGCTGATCATATAATGTATGGTCAGTCTCTAGGGCATTGTCCTGCATGCTAGGGCAATGTCACTGTCCCTTGCCTCTGCCATTCATGAGCGACCTTTAAACCTTTAAGGTTACAATGTAATCATTATTCAGTCATTTTTCAAGAAATATATTTTCCTTTAGGTGCTTCCTAACCTAACCCAAAGAAATATGTTGAATATATTTGCTATTACAAGCTACCTAACCTAACATAACCTAAAAGCTCTTGGATTTTATACTTACTAAATTTCTTGGGTTGTAAAAAATCGAAAATGGGAAAAATTTATTTGTGTATTTTTTTTTACCATCACAAAGAAGTATTCTATACCGTTATTATTTATTTATTGTATTAATAAACGATATAATTTCATCTTGTAGCATATAAAAAAAAATAAGTAAATAAATAGAGAAAAAAAAATACACAAAAAAGCGATACTTATGCGAACCTGACAAACTGAAATAGAGTCGAAATAAAACGCAAGCGAAAATGAATGCAAGATTTAAAAGTTGATAAAGAACGTGAGCGAAAATATATGCAAGATCAAAGAGTCGAAATAAAACGCGAGCGAAAATGAAGGCATGATTTAAAAGTCGAAAAAAAGATAGATTAAAAAGTCGAAATAAAACGCGATCGAAAATATATTCAACATTACAAAGTTGAAATAAAACGCACGCGAAAATAAATACTAGACTAAAAAGTCGATATAAAACGCACGCGAAAATAAATGCTAGATTTAAAATTCGATATAAAACGCAAGCGAAAATAAATGCTAGGTTAAAAAGTCGAAATAAAACGCAAGCGAAAATAAATACTAGATTAAAAAGTCGAAATGAAACGCACGCGAAAATAAATGCTAGATTTAAAATTCGATATAAAACGCGAGTAAAAATAAATGCTAGGTTAAAAAGTCGAAATGAAACGCAAGAGAAAATAAATACTACATTAAAATTCGATATAAAACGCGAGCGAAAATATATGCAAGCTCTCAGAGCCGTTACATATATCTCTCCCTCGTGAATTGTACAGTACAAAGAAAAGTACTTCACCACCCAGCGTTATAAAATGCCGGCTTTATGTCCTAGTAAATATCTGTATCACAGAACGAAGAGACGAAACCAACAGCTGTCGAAAACAACATTCCCAAGAAGGTAGGCAAAGCGTCGCATTATAGAGAACTCGGTAACACACCCCCACACCCCCCCCCCCCCCCCAGCACACACGCACACACACCTTGGTGCTCGGCCCAATTAGCGTGGAGCTGGGGTGTAGTGTTTGAGCTTAAACGAGTCTAATGCTAGTGTGATGAAGACTAATTCGCTGCCTAATTTAGAGGCTAATACAGAGCCTAATTCGGAAGCCAAACAACACCAGACCGAACCATTTGCCCAACACTTAACTTCTCTAATAATCTCTCGGCGTTATCGCTCGCTTATCGTAACACCGCTAAGGTCTTCATATATATACACGCACATACATACACACACACATCCGTATACGCACTTATAGATTTGCCGGGAGGAGGGATGGCTTAAATGCTTGTAAATAATTCTATTTAAAATCAATAGTTGATTATTAAATTTCAAGTGGTGAAATGTGCATGCATGAGTTTTCATGATTATTTATTTAATAGATTTGAGGGTCAAATCTTAAAAAAAAAAAAAAAAAAAAAAAAAAAAAAAAAAAAAAAAAAAGATTGAATATAATCCTACCTTAAATCAACAACTGGTTATTAATTTTCACGCGGTAAAAAGTGTATACATGAATTTTCATTTTTTTTTTCTTTTTTTTGGGAAATTGCACATGGTATTCCCAGTCATGTTTGACGTAAAGTTTTACTAATAGATAAATTAACAGTTACTTTCTAATGAACTGACAGTTATTATTATCATTATTATTATTATTATTATTATTATTATTATTAGTTGCTAAGCTACAACCCTAGTTGGAAAAGCAGGATGCTATAAGCCCAGGGGCCCCACCAGGGAAAATAGCCCAGTGAGGAAAGGAAACAAGGAAAAATAAAATATTTTAAAGAATAGTAATAGCATTAAAATAAATATTTTCTATATAGACTATAACAACTTTAACAAAATAAGAAGGAAGAGAAACTAGATAGAACAGTGTGCTCGAGTGTACCCTCAAGCAAGAGAACTATGACCCAATACAGTGGAAGACCATGGTACAGAGGTTATTCTATTCGAGATGAAGTTAATCTACCTTTATAAAGTTTCTGGCACAGAACTACAGTTCCACAAGGCTTCTGAATGCAGTAATATTCTACTGTGAAAGAACGCTCGACTATGGGCCTTCCTCTGAAAAAAAAAACGTTAATATCATCGGCAGATAATTCATCAGGCCAAGATCGCTTGAGAGACCTCACGCAGTGTACTGTAGACATTAATAGAGCTGCACCCACTTTATGGCCTACTTCCACCTTGCCATCCAACATCAGTAAACTTTTACTTCATTGGAGAACTGTGCGAGTTTCCTCCAGTTATACCTCATTATTATTATTACTTGCTAAGCTACAATCCTAGTGGGAAAAGCAGGATGCTATAAGCCCAGGGGCTCCAACAGGGAAAATAGCCCAGTGAGGAAAGGAAACAAGGAAAAATAAAATATCTTGAGAACAGTAACAACATTAAAATAAATATTTCCTAAATAAACTATAAAACTTTTAACAAAAAAGGGGAAGAGAAATAAGAATAGTGTGCCCGAGTGTAACCTCAAGCAAGAGAACTCTAACCCAAGACAGTGGAAGACCATGGTACAGAGGCTATGGCACTACCAAAGACTAGAGAATAATGGTTTGTTTTAGAGTATCCTTCTCCTAGCTGCATACCATAGCTAGAGTCTCCTCTACCCTTACCAAGAGGAAAGTGGCCACTAAACAATTAACAGTACAGTAGTTAACCCCTTGGGTGAAGAAGAATTGTTTGATAATCACAGTGTTGTCAGTTGTATGATGACAGAAGAATCTGTTAAGAACAGGCCACACTATTCGGTGTATGTGTAGGCAAAGGGAAAGTGAACCTTAATCAGAAAGAAGGATCCAACGTAGTACTGTCTGGTCAGTCAAAATACCCCATAACTCTCTAACGGTAGTATCTCAACGGGTATCTGGTGCCCTGGACAACCTACTACCTCCTTTTACCAAATGAAGCGATGCAAAGCTTCCAACAGAAGCTCGCCAGTGCAACGGCATCTGCACCGCTGATAACGACGGTCGTTGAGATGATAACTTCGACGACAATCGTGTTGATGAATCGAATAACAATAATAATGATAAGGCGATAATGATGGCGGAGATAACACGGTCACGACGGCAAGAGGGAATGAACTTTGGTCGGTGTCTGTTAAAAGCACCCCGGGGCCCAAGGGCAAGGCTTGCCTCTCTCTCTCTCTCTCTCTCTCTCTCTCTCTCTCTCTCTCTCTCTCTCTCTCTCTCTCTCTCTCTCAAATTTGGGCGCTATGACTGACGTCTGGAAACAAGGTCCGTCTCTCTCTCTCTCTCTCTCTCTCTCTCTCTCTCTCTCTCTCTCTCTCTCTCAAATTTGGGCGCTATGACTGACGTCTGGAAACAAGGTCCGGGCAATCTCTCTCTCTCTCTCTCTCTCTCTCTCTCTCTCTCTCTCTCTCTCTCTCTCTCTCAAATTTGGGCGCTATGACTGACGTCTGGAAACAAGGTCCGGGCAATCTCCTCTCTCTCTCTCTCTCTCTCTCTCTCTCCTCTCTCTCTCTCTCTCTCTCTCTCTCTCTCCTCTCCAAATTTGGGCGCTATGACTGACTAAGCCCCCCGTCCGGAAATAAGGTCCGAGCAATCTGCGTGTATGCGTCTCTCTCTCTCTCTCTCTCTCTCTCTCTCTCTCTCTCTCTCTCTCTCTCAATTGGCTGGGATCAACAGCTGATCCCCCTGAACTGCCTAATTAAACTCCCTCTCCCTTTTATCGTTATTGGGGGACTAAACACTGGTCCCTCTAATTTCGAGCTCTGACGGCCTGTGGATACAACTCTTATAAGGCTGGGAGCACACTAGCAACTCTGTGGCGCCACAAAGCCACAGGATCGTGTGGCGGGGATGTGGTCTCCCATAGGTTTCCATTGTTTTCAAAGCCACGCCACGTCTGTGGCGGGGGATGAGCGACAGAGAGCCACAGTCGCTTGCCACTGTCGCTAGTTTGCGCGGCAAAACTTGAAAACAATGGAAACCTATGGGAGACCACATCCCCGCCACACGATGCTGTGGCTTTGTGGCGCCACAGAGTCGCTAGTGTGCTCCCGGCCAAAAGGTTTCAAATCTGATTATTATAATTCGTAGCTTTTGACTATGGTTTGGTTACTAAAGGAATAAATACTGTATTCTAGTAATTTATAGTGGTCAGTCTCTAGAGAACACTATTCTATCTTATTTCTCTTCCTCTTGTTCTGTTAAAGTCTTTATAGTTTATATGGGAAACAGTTATTTTAATATTGTTAACGTTAAACATTTTCATTTTTCCTTGTTTCCTTTCCTCACTGGGCTATTTTCACTGTTGGAACCCCTGGGCTTATAGTATCCTGCTGTTCCAACTAGGGTTGTAGCTTAGCAGGTAATAATAATAATAATAATAATAATAATAATAGTAGTAGTAGTAGTAGTAATAATAATAATAATAATAATAATAACAATAATAATAATAATAATAATAATAGTCTTCATTAGTTTTACCCTAAATACACGTAAATCACATCCTTCTTAGGGTTGTGGTGGCCGATGTGGTAACGTCCCTGCTGGTGATCGCCAGACTGGGGTTCGAGTCCCGCTCAAACTCGTTAGATTCTTTGGTCGCTGCAATCTCACCATCCTTGTGAGCTAAGGATTTGGGGTTTGGGGGAACCTATAGGTCTATCTGCCGAGTCATCAGCAGCCATTGCCTGGCCCTCCTTGGTCATACCTTGGGCGCTAATCATCTTTATATATGGTTCTTGGGTGGAGAAGGTGCTTGGGGAGCTAATCATATGTATATATGGTCAGTCTCTAGGGCATTGTCCTGCTTGCTAGGGCAATGTCACTGTCCCTTGTCTCTGCCATTCATGAGCGGCCTTTAAACCTTTAAACCTCTTACCAAGAAGCTGTGTAGCATCTAGAGTATAATGATTATTTCTTCCAATGCACTCCAACCTGCGAAAATCTATTTTTTTTATTATAGTAATTAATTCTTCATTTATTATTTCTTTTATATCATATAATTTGAAAAGCCATTCGGTTTGTCAGTAATCCTTGCTTGTAACAAAAAAAAAAAAAAAAAAAAAAAAAGCATTAACCTTATAAAATATTTGTAAAAACAATGAAAATTACTTTTTTTTTAATATCGAACTTTTTGTTTCGGTAAATCTTCGTTCGTTTGTCATTTTCCACTAGTCTATACTTGTAAGATATATATATATATATATATATATATATATATATATATATATATATATATATATATATATATATATACAGTATATATATATATATAAAACACTTAAAATATTTACTAAAACAATGAAAACTAATTTTGTTAAATATCAAACTTTTGTTTCGGTAAATCTAATAACGAGTTCCTCATAAAATGGCCTAAAAAAGCAATGAAAAACATAACAATTAAGTTAATAAATTTTACATAAGGATCCCTAACATAATAAACTGTAACTCTAGTTTAGTAATACATAATTCTCAGTGCTTATGAATAATTAAAAATAAAGTCATTGTTTTGAAAATAAAGTCATTATTTTGAAAATAAAGTCATTATTTTAAAAATAAAGTCTTTATTTTAAAAACAATGTCCTTATTTTAAAAATAGTCTTTATTTTAAAAATAAAGTCCTTATATTGAAAACAAAGTCCTTACTTTAAAAAAGTCCTTATTTAACTATATTTCATGCATATAGTTTCTTCGACTGGCTTGCTAAGTTGAGCCGGGAAATCTCACACTCTTCTAAAACATTGTTCATCACTGCGCATGCGTGAATAGATCCGAGCACTCAAGAAAAACGAGATAATGCAAGCTCACTGCAAGTGTCCTTGCAGGTCTGCAATAATCTAATCTGATATCCTGCATCAATACGTGTGTCACTTAAGTAAAAGTAATTGATAGCGTCGACAGATATGAATAACACGATCGAGTGTGATTTGAAATGTAAGCAGCTCTTCTAGGAGAAGGACACTCCAAAATCAATCCATTGTTCTCTGGTCTTGGGTAGTGCCATAGCGTCTGTACAATGGTGGAAGATTTGAAATGTAAGCAGCTCTTCTAGGAGAAGGACTCTCTAAAATTAATACATTGTTCTCAAGTCTTGGGTAGTGCCATAGCGTCTGTACAATGGTCTTCCACTGTCTTGGGTTAGAGTTCTCGTACACTATAATTGATCAGTGGCTCCTTTCCACTTGTTAAGGGTAGAAGAGACTCTTTAGCTATGGTAAGCAGCTCTTCTAGGAGAAGGACACTAAAATTAATCCATTGTTCTCTAGTCTTGGGTAGTGCCATACATAGCCTCTGTACCATAGTCTTCCACTATCTTGGGTTAGAGTTCTCGTACATTATAATTGATCAGTGGCTACTTTCCACTTGGTAAGGGTGGAACAGACTCTTTAGCTATGGCAAGCAGCTCTTCTAGGAGAAGGACACTCCAAAATCAAACCATTGTTCTCTAGTCTTGGGTAGTACCATAGCCTCTGTAACATAGTCTTCGACTGTCTTGGGGTACAGTTCTCTCGCTTGAGGGTACACTCGGGCACACTATTCTATCTAATTTCTCTTCCTCGTTGTTTTGTTCAAGTTTTTTATAATTTATAAAAGGACACTAAAAGAAACTATTGAGTTTGAGCATGACTCGAACTCCCGTCCAGTAGCAGGGACGTTTCCAATAGGCCACCACAACCCCAAGTACTTTTTCAAATATGTGATAACTAATAAATCCCAATGAATTTCTACTTAAAGGCTGGTTTACACGATCGAACGGTTCGAGAACGCGGTTCGACAGAAAAGTGTTTGAAGTGATGTTCGAACGCGTGAACGGGGTATTTATTAGGGTGTCGAACACGTTTGTCGAAGAAAGTCTGTTCTCGCCCGACTTTTGTGGGCAGGGCTTCATTGTCCACAAACCTTATGCATTTGTGACTGACTCCACCTCTTCGAAAAGTTTGACAAGCAGGTTCGACAACCGGGTTCGACGAACCGTTCGACCGCGTAAACACCGCTTAAGTATACAATCTAATTCAAAAGTTCGCTGGCATCTCACAGCCCCAATACTTTACTAGCGTAATGTTGATCGACTTTTACATACACCTATGAAAGCATTTTTAACCTTACACCGCTTATCGAAAGTAAAAACATGATTATATGAATTAATGAATAGCATAAATAAATGAATAAATCTCGGGGGTCACCTCTCTGCCAATGCTAGATAAGGTGTGGGTCTTTATTACTAATTACCTATCAAATTATCAGTGACAGATCGCAGCTTTTTGTTGGATGTTAAACAGATCAACATGAGACTCGGTTCGAAAACCTGATAACGTTAAATTGAGATATGGTTAAAGTCACAATGAAATTAACATTTCAAAGTTTCTTATTATTATTATTATTATTATTACTATCCAAGCTACAACCCTAGTTGGAAAAGCAAGATGCTATAAGCCCAGGGGCTCCAACAGGGAAAAATAGCCCAGTGAGGAAAGGAAATAAGGAAATAAATAAATGAAGAGAACAAATTAACAATAAATCATTCTAAGAAAAGTAATAACGTCAAAACAGACATGTCACACATAAACTATTAAAAACATCAAAAACAAACATGTCATAAATAAACTATAAAAAGACTTATGTCTGCCTGGTCAACAAAATAGCATTTGCTCCAACTTTGAACTTTTGAAGTTCTACTGATTCAACTACCCGATTAGGAAGATCATTCCACAACTTGGTAACAGCTGGAATAAAACTTCTAGAGTACTGCGTAGTATTAAGACTCATGATTGAGAAGGCCTGGCTATTAGAATTAACTGCCTGCCCAGTATTACGAACAGGATGGAATTGTCCAGGGAGATCTGAATGTAAAGGATGGTCAGAGTT
Organism: Palaemon carinicauda; assembly: GCF_036898095.1. Taxonomy (NCBI): domain Eukaryota; kingdom Metazoa; phylum Arthropoda; class Malacostraca; order Decapoda; family Palaemonidae; genus Palaemon; species Palaemon carinicauda. The sequence continues at coordinate 200,916,362 of NC_090726.1, forward strand.
ATGAAAAATCTTATGCAACATGCATGATGAACTAATTGAACGGCGATGCCAGAGATTAATATCTAGATCAGGAATAAGAAATTTAATAGACCGTAAGTTTCTGTCCAACAAATTAAGATGAGAATCAGCAGCTGAAGACCAGACAGGAGAACAATACTCAAAACAAGGTAGAATGAAAGAATTAAAACACTTCTTCAGAATAGATTGATCACCGAAAATCTTGAAAGACTTTCTCAATAAGCCTATTTTTTGTGCAATTGAAGAAGACACTGACCTTATATGTTTCTCAAAAGTAAATTTGCTGTCGAGAATCACACCTAAAATTTTGAAAGAGTCATACAAATTTAAAGAAACATTATCAATACTGAGATCCGGATGTTGAGGAGCCACCGTCCTTGACCTACTTACAATCATACTTTGAGTTTTGTTAGGATTCAACTTCATACCCCATAATTTGCACCATGCACTAATTCTAGCTAAATCTCTATTAAGGGATTCACCAACCCCAGATCTACATTCAGGGGATGGAATTGATGCAAAGAGAGTAGCATCATCTGCATATGCAACAAGCTTGTTTTCTAGGCCAAACCACATGTCATGTGTATATAGTATGAAAAGTAATGGGCCAAGAACGCTACCCTGTGGAACACCGGATATCACATTCCTATAATCACTATGGTGCCCATCAACAACAACTCTTTGAGATCTATTACTTAAAAAATCAATAATAATGCTAAGAAACGACCCACCCACTCCCAACTGTTTCAGTTTGAAAACAAGGGGCTCATGATTAACACGGTCAAAGGCAGCACTAAAATCAAGGCCAATCATACGAACTTCCCGACCACAATCAAGGGATTTCTGTACAGCATTGGATATTGTAAGAAGGGCATCACAACATTTTGGACGATTTTGTCCGTGTCTCGACTGGTATGAGAATAACTTCACTGATACTCTCCCTATATAATAAAGAGCAAGTAAAAAGGACGTCTAAACATTTAGATGTAGATACATACGCGCGCGCACACACACACACACACACACACACACACACACACATACAACCCCATCTCACCAGGGCATGACTGCTCCCTCTACCCCTACCGGAGGGACGGAGGAGAGACCGAATAGTTATACATCTTGCAATGTCACCGAGTTTGACCGGAAAGAAATTGTATGTATGTACATATATATATATATATATATATATATATATATATATATATATATATATATATATATATATATATATATATATATATATATATATATATATATATATATATATATAAATTTCGGTCAAACTCAGTGGCATTTCCAGACGTATAACTACTTGGTCTCTCCTAATCACACACACACACACACACACACACACACACACACACATATATATATATATATATATATATATATATATATATACATACATACGCATATACAAACATGCATATATTTCTCTTCGGTTATCCTCAGTGGTATTACCAGACTTATAACTAATCTGTCTCTCCCCATTCCTTGGGTCGTGGGGAGAAGGAATAGTCATACCCAGGTGAGGAGGGGGGGGGAAGTGTGCATATGTGCGCATCTCTCAAAAATATTTAGACTACATGTTTTGACGAGTTGCGTACAATAGTAATAAAAGAAAAGAAGTGTAATTATCTAATAAACATTATAATTACGTAATTATGCTTATCGCAATAATAATTGTGTTTTATTATTATTATTATTATTATTATTATTATTATTACTTGCTAAGCTACAACCCTATTTGGAAAAGCAAGATGCTAGAAGCCCAAAGGCTCCAAC
>NC_090726.1:200928167-200933167 GCF_036898095.1 Palaemon carinicauda
ACCTCAAAAAGGATTAAAAACATCTATGACTCAGACCCAGCTGGCCAATCTCTTATCAAGGCGTAATTAAGAGGCCATCACTTCTCAACGATAATGAAGATAACACCGTCCAATATAACTGTCAGGTAGTGTGGCTCTGATAGGTGCTTATTCATAAAGTCTAATCTATCAATGAACTGAATTTTTTTTCTCCTTGGAAGGGTGATAATGTTCAAGTTCCTTCAGTTGGTCTCTTGGTAAAGTCTTTATACTTTACTATATTGGCGGCAAAGAGTCTGGGTTAACTACTGCGCTGTAATTGTTCAGTGGTCACTTTCCTCTTAGTAAGGGTGGAAGAGACTCTACAGCTACGGTAAGCAGTTCTTCTAAAAGAAGGACACTCCAAAATCAAACCATTGTTCTCTAGTCTTGGGTAGTGCCATAGCCTCTGTACCATGGTCTTCCTCTGTCTTGGGTTAGAGTTCTCTTGCTTGAGGGTACAATCGGGCACACTATTCTATCTTATTTCTCATACTCTTGTTTTGTTAAAGTTTTTATAGTTTATGTAGGAAATATTTAAATGTTGTTACTGGTCTTAAAATATTCTATTTTTCCTTGTTTCCTTTCCTCACTGGGCTATTTTCCCTGTTGGAGCCCCTGGGCTTATAGCATCCTGCTCTTCCAACTGGGTTTGTAGCTTAACAAGTATTGAGGATAATAAAAAGGTGATAATGTTCAAGTTCCTTAAGTTGGTCTATTGGCAAACTCTTTATACTTTATATTAGTGACTGCAAAGACTCTAGGCGAAATAAGCCCCACCCACTGATGACGTCATAACACCTGATGACGTCATAGCCAATCACATTGTCTCCCACGTTAGCAGCAGTCATAGTAGATCCCCTTACAAATTTCAAACTAAACTAACTTATAAATTGTAGTGACCAATGTTAACGAGGGAGGCAAACACGATTGGCTATGACGTCATCAGGAGGTGGGGAATATTTTGCCCTGAATATTTGTGATGACTATAGTGTACGCGACCCGTCAAAAATGACTTAAATATTCAGATAGCTATGCACACACAAATTCATCCCTTCCTAATCCGTACTCCTTTCCTTACTACAATCCGCTGGTTCGGTAATTTGTAGGAGCGTGTAGTCTTCGAGCGTACCTCTCGGGGTAACCCCTCTAACCAGGGTATGACTGAGCGTGACGGGAAATTGGAAAAATATGAAAAGCTAGACAAGCTCTTTTAATTTATTGTTCTTTTATTCTTAGATAACCGGGCAAAACATATATTATTTAGAATATATATACATATATATATATATATATATATGTATATAAATAAATATATACAAATACATATATATACATATAGATACATATATATATGTATATAAATAAATATATACAAGTACATATATATACATATAGATACATATATATACATATACATACATATATATATATACATACATATATATATACATATATATACACATTATATATATATATACAGTATATATATATATAATATATATATATATATAATATATATATATATATATAATATATATATATATATATATATATATATAATATATATATATATATCATATATATATTATATATATATATATATATATATATATATATATATATATATATATATATATATATATATATATTATACTACACGCATACACCTACTGTAATATTTACATGTATATATACACACATATGACACATACGTACATATGGAATAAAAGACCACTTAAATCACAATGAATGAGGAATGTTGTAAGATATAACCTAACCATAATCAAGTTGTTTTTCTAAGACATAATCAATCTATGTGACACTAACGATTACAGTCGGCCATCTAAAAAGAGTGTCCATATCTGCTCTGGTATTTATCTGATTAATTATAAGATAATTCGGTTATGTAACTCACCCCTAACACCAAATTAGTAATCGGTTTGAGATGAGAAAATTGAATTACATTGGATTATATTCTTCAAAGGTAAATGGAAGGAAGGATTATTTTCAGAAGGGTGGGAAGAATTATCTTAGAAATTATCTTATTTTTCAAGATATCGATTAGGAATATTATTATTATTATTATTATTATTATTATTATTATTATTATTATTATTATTAGCCAAGCTACGACCCTAATTGGAAGAGCAAGATGCTACAAACCCAAGGGCTCCAACAGGGAAAAATAGCCCAGTGAGGAAAGGAAATAAATAAATGAGGGGAATAAATTAACAATGTATCATTCTAAAAACAGTAACAGTATATATAAAGAAAATCGGATATATAATAAAGATAATCTTATTTATGAAAAAAAATAAAAGCGATTTAAAGATAATCACAGAAAAAAATCTTTACTATGAATATAAAAACGCAAAAATAATACGTAAAAAAAAAGGCAAATCTTATTTTAGACAATAAAAATTAAAAAGAAAATTTGATAATAGTAATTAGAAAAATTCTATAACAATGAAAATGAACAAAAGTAAAATATTCCTCGAAATAGAAAGAATATTTCTCAAATGCAGCAAATATAATTGTTTTTTCTTAAACATGATATATATGTATATGTATATATATATATATATATATATATATATATATATATATATTTATATATAATACATATATATACATATATGTATATATACATATACATATATATATACATAGATACATATATATACACACATATATAATTATATATATGCATAAATATATGTATAATACATATAAATATATATATATATATATATATGTATATATGTATATGTATGTATATGTATACATATATATATACACATATATATGTATATATGTATATATATAAATATTTATACATATATATACATATATATACATATATATATTATATATATATACATATTATAATTCCTTTTCTTTCTGGTCCTCAGCAGCATTGCCCGACGTATAACTACAAGGTCTCTCCCCGTCCCCTAGGTAGGAAGAGAGAGAGTAGTCATACTCTGATGAGAGGGGGTAGCGTGTGCGTGTGTGTGTATATCTAAATATTTATCCGTTATTTTTGACGGGTCGCGTATACTAGTTAACGTAAGTGACACAATTCCCCCGTCACTCTCTTCATTATCAGCCACTTAACAAACAGATCGATTAAAGCTTCGTACTTAGTGATAATGTCTTATAGGCAATCTTTTTTAATGAGGCACATTTGCACTGACTCGCATGGGTGCCCTTTTAGCTCGGAAAAGTTTCCTAACCGCTGATTGGTTAGAATTATTTTGTCCAACCAATCAGCGATTAAGAAACTTTTCCGAGCTAGATGGGCACTCCTGCGAGTCAGTGCAAATGCGCTTCATTTACATTAAACCTCATTTACAATTTAAGAATAATCATAGGAATTTTCTAATTATGAAAAAGCCGAAAGTAGAAAAAAAAAAGAAAAAAAAATCTGGCTTGCGTCGCAATGCGGGAGGGAGCGTGACCCCCCGGCGACCAGACGGGAACATTTTGTATACCTTTAATTCCAGTGATGGAAAACCCCGAGTTTCGCCACCGCCGCGACAAGCAGTGATGGGGCTCTAAATGCGAAGCAAATGACCCCCTTGTGTCAACGAGATTTGTATAGGATTAATGGCCAAAGCAATGTTTCTTAGCGACGAATAATTTGCCGCATATAAAAATATGTTATTATTATTATTATTATTATTATTATTATTATTATTATTATTATTATTGTTTTTATCATTATTATTATTATTATCATTATCATTATTATTATTAATGTTTTTATCATTATTATTATTATTGTCATTATTATTATTAGTTATTGTTATTATCATTATTATTATTATTATTATCATTATTGTTTTTATCATTATTATTATTATTATTTAGTCGAAAATGATATAAGGATTGTCTACTGGAAACTTCCCTGCTTAGCATTCAGCTGGAAAGGAGTTTGAGACCCACTTAAGCTCGATAGTTTCTTGTAGAGTTTTCTACCTCACTATGCTAGTTTAGGATGGGGGATTTGTTGGAGCCTGTATATCTACCAACCGAGTCATAAGCAGCCATTGCCTGGCCCTCCCTGGTCCTAGATTCATGGAGAAGGGGAAGGGGAAGGGGAGGGGGAGGGGAGTTTGGCGCATTTTCCTGTCCCTTGTCTCTGCTATTCACGAGCGACCTTTAAATTTTTAACCTTTCAATAGAAGTATAAAAAAAATAAACAAGGTTGCTTCGCTAAACGAAATGACGAACGTAATGTCGAAAAAATAACCAATTTCGAAATGGTGAGAAAATTTAAAATTTCTCTTTGATTGTTTACAATGAATAATGAGAGAAATAAGGCATAAACTAAAAAAAAAAAAAAAATTCTTTAACTCGTATATAAAAACCGAAGAGAAACATAAAAGAATAAGTAAAAATAATTTCGAATTAAGCGAATAAGGCATGAACGCTATTGCGTATATATGTATAAATTTATCTTTGATGTTTACAATGAATAACTAAATAAAGCATAAACTGAAAAAAAATCTCCTTTAGCTCACGTATATAAAAAACGAAGAGAAACATAAGGAAAAAAAAAATTCGCTATTGCGTATGTGAATATGTGCGTATGTCGGCGTAAAGTCATTACGCAAGGAAAAAATGAAGAGAAAGTAATCGCCTTAAAAGGCATTTAAGAGTCTCCAGACCTCATCTATTCCACTTTTGCGCAGAGAGTGAGTGAGTGAGAGAATGAGGGAGAGAGAGGGAGAGGAAGTCTAATTACTTCAAAAAAAAAAAAAAAAAAAAAAAAATTAGGGGGAGAAATCCCCCCCCCCCTTACTTGCCCCTCTGATAATCCCTTGGGATAAGAAGAGTTTTTCCGGAGATGAAGTTGAACTTAATAAGCTTAGATAAGTGTTTCTAATAGTTTATACTTTTGTTCTGCTTATTTTGTGTGTGGGGTTTGGCCAGTTTTCATCACCATGCTGGCCATTGTGGATTGGTGATGGTGA
>NC_090726.1:200938167-200939917 GCF_036898095.1 Palaemon carinicauda
TTGTGATTTTGACACCTCTGCTAAACAATCAATGTTATAGATATATAGAGTTCTTGATTGATTGATTGATTGATTCGAGGATTTCTGGCATCCTGTAGAGTCCTTGAAGGGGATTTAAAGAGTTAATTATTAGTAGAGTATATAGATTACTTCGTTTTTGCCTATATTTTGATTTTAGACAAAAACATTTTATTGCTATTTTATATTTGTGTTATGCTTATAAATCATTATATTTTCAATGCATATATACATATATATACATACATACATATATACTGTATATCTTCACACCACAAATAAAGACGGTTAACTGTATGTGAAATTCCTATATTTTCCCCAATAGATGGCGTGCAACGGTCCACAAACCAACGACACAATATTCAGTAATATCAATATCTGTATACGCACATTATAGACCCTAAACAATTAGCAAAGTAGAATTTTTACCTGGAAATTATTAAAATAAATCGAAAGACTGAGAAAGTTTAAATAAATATGACGAAAGAAAACTAAAAATTGCTAAATCTAGAGGTATTTCCCAACCACCAGCAAATATCTCCAGAAATATCGTACCAATTAAGGTATATTATAGGCGTACGAGAGCCTTTGTTTGCGCATGCTCGGCGAAGCCTATTAAGCCCACTTAATAAATAGCCCTCGCCAACCGCTTTTAGATTTTTATGACCAATATTGGCGATAGAGCAGACTGATAATGCTGATAAGAGAAGGAAGTCATTGTGTCACTCAATCTAATTAAGTAGATTTTGCCAGAAGTCTCTTTCACATTTGCGCTGTTTGCCACACTTTAGATATTATTATTATTATTATTATTATTATTATTATTACTACTTGCTAAGCTACAACCCTAGTTGGAAAAGTAGGATCCTATTAGCCCAGGGGCTCCAACAGGGAAAATAGCCCAGTGAGGAAAGGACACAAAAATATAAGAGTAGTGATTAACAATTAGAATAATATACTTTAAGAACAGTAAATACACCAGAACAAATATTTCATATATAAATATAAAAACTTCAACAATATAAGAAGAGAAATATGATAGAATAGTGTGCCCGACCCAACATAGAAGTGGGAAAAGATGCAGACAAAGAAGAAGTGTGCCCGAGTGTACACTCAAGCACGAGAACACTAATTCAACACAGTGGAAGACCATGTCACCCAGGCTATGGCACTACCCAAGACTAGAGAGCAATGGTTTGATTTTGGAGTGGCCATTGCACAACTACAGTAGTTAACCCCTTGGGTGAAGAAGAATTGTTGTCAGGTGTATGAGGACAGAAGAATATGCCAGACTATTTGGTGTAAACAAAAGGAAAGTGAACCGTAACCAGAGAGAAGGATTCAGTGTAGTACAGTCTGGCCAGTCAAAGGACCCCATAACTCTCAAGCGGTAGTATCTCAACGGGTGGCTGGCGCTTGGCTTATATCATGTCATCTACATATATAGGAATATACACACACGGAAAGTTTATATACCAGCAGCGTCTTACTTCCTTGATGATCATCCATACCCAACTACTGACAAGACACAATATTGCTTAGCTTCGCTGATCAAATGACCAGAAGTATAGCTACAAATTATGATTATTATCATTATTACTAACTAAGCTACAACCCTAGTTGGAAAAGCACGATGTTATACGCCCATGGATTCCAACAGGGAAAAATAGCCCAGCGAGGAAAGGAAATAAATAAACTATATGAGATGTAAAGAATAATGAATAGAGAATAT
>NC_090726.1:200940417-200942917 GCF_036898095.1 Palaemon carinicauda
GGGTGGAGGATGGTGATAGGAAAGAATTTAAGAGTTTATATTACTCTCTATTGAGAAGAGAGAATGGAAGCGAAACAAAGATATTATTAATACTTTTGTTTACAAATTTATTCGAATAAATTTTATGGAAAACGAAAATAAATCGACATTTCAGTTTTTAATGTCCATATTTCAAAATCAATCAATAATTAAGAAATTAAATTCAATATCAAACGAACAAAAATCGACATTTAGTTTTTAATGTCCATATTTCAAAATCAATCAACATTTAAGAAATTGAATTAAATATCAAATGAAAATAAACCGACATTTCAGTTTTTAATGTCCATATTTCAAAATCAATCAATATTTAAGAAATTAAATTCAATGTCAAACGAACAAAAATCGACATTTAGTTTTTAATGTCCATATTTCAAAATCAATCAATAATTAAGATATCAAATTCAATGTCAAACGAAAATATATCGATGTATAGTTTTAATGTCCATTTTTTAACACAAATCAATAAGTGATAGAAGAGAAAAATTATAAAACTGCCTCTTTATGTGGAAAAAAACAGGAAAATATGAACAGCTAACAAGCTGTGGGAAAAATTACAAGCGGTAAGCTATAATTACTGACAGACAGCCAGTGGCTATTAAAATAATTTTTTTTTATCAATTAAAAATATTATTATTATCATCATCATCATCATCATCATCATCATTATTATTATTAATATTATCATTAATTGCTAAGCTAAAACCCTACTTGGAAAAGCGGGATACTATAAGCCCAGGGGATCTAACAGGGAAAATAGCCCAATGAGGAAAGGAAACAAGGAAAAATAGATCAAATAAATATTTCCTGTATAAACTATGAAACATTTAACAAAACAAGAGGATAAGTAATGTTTATTTCAAAAGTAAAATAACAAAATATAATAATCAAAACTGCTTTGGGGAAAACCAAACCTAAAAGAAACTTGCTGTAATAAAATGAATAAAAAAAACCCAGACAGTATTATCAATACAAAGACGACAGAGACCATGAATCGAAAATTAGTCCCATAAACGAACTTAATAACAACACGCGCATTAACAACAAACGCGTCTCTTTCACGAGCCAATACCGCCCTTACGACGGCTGGCCATACAGGCGACCCCAAACAGCCAACGCCGACTGCAGCGTAATCCCGAAGCTCCGCCGAGCGATATCCTAAAGTGATTACAAGATGGTGCAGGTAGTTTTGTCAACATGATTAGCATATAAGCCAATCCTGCCAACTGTGACCACTGCTGTTCACGATTAAGCGCGGATTGGGCAATTGGACGGTATGGAGGGGAGAGGGGTGGACTCTTAAGGAGGAGAGGGGTGGACTAAGAGGGGAGAGGGATGCTCTAAGAGGGGAGGGGTGGTCTAAGGGTCTAAAAGGAGAGGGGTGGTCTAAGAGGGGAGGGGTGCTCTAAGAGGGGAGGGGTGCTTTAAGAGGGGAGAGAGGTGGACTAAGAGGGGAGAGGGGTGCTCTATGAGGGGAGGGGTGCTCTATGAGGGGAGGGGTTCCTTAAGAGGGGAGAGAGGTGCTCTAAGAGGAGAGGGGTGCTCTAAGAGGGGAAGGGTGCTCTAAGAGGGGAAGGGTGCTCTAAGAGGGCAGAGGGGTGCTCTAAGACGGGAGATGGGTGCTCTAAAAGGGGAGAGGGGTGCTCTAAGAAGGAAGGGGTGAAGAGGGGGAGGGGTGCTCTAAGACGAGAGGGGACAAAGGGCTTTAGTGGAATGGTTTGAATAAGGGGAAGAGAGAGAGAGAGAGACATCACAAAAGTTGCAATGTGTAAAAGCAAAATTTATTGTCTTAAAGGGAAGTAAACCCAAAAATTACTGCAATTAAAAGCAAAAAATCATTGTCTTAATGTGAGAAGTTAACTCAAAATTTGCAATATGTAAAAGGAAAATTTATTGTTTAAGAGACAATTCAACACAAAAATTGCAGTATTTAGAAGCAAAAAATTATTGTCTTATTGGGGGAAGTCAACTCAAAAGTTGCAATACGTAGCCTATAAGGAAAATTTATTGTCTTAAAGAGAGAGGCCAACCCAAAAATTGCAGTATTTTAAAAGTAAAAAAAAAAAAAAATCATTGTCTTAATGGGAGAAGTCAACCCAAAAGTTGCAATACGTTAAAACGAAATCATTGTCTTCATGGGGGAAGTCAAATCAAAAGTTGCAAAAATCATTGTCCTAATGAAACTATTCCAAGTTACAATAGAGGCAGAGAAAAAAAAAAAAAAAAAAAAAAAAAACCTGCTAATTTTGTCCAAACTTTGAAGTCGTGTTACCTATGACCCAAAGGCGAATCTGTAAGATTGTGGATAAAGTACATCACAGTACAAGTATGCAGCAGTAACTTTGAATTCAATAGCAATGTTAAATAAAGGGCAAATGTTCTTAGATTATTTTTTATGATCATGACGCAAAAATTAATTATTGAATCAATTTCAACGAAACTAGGTGGACATTTGGGGTAT
>NC_090726.1:200947917-200952917 GCF_036898095.1 Palaemon carinicauda
CATACTGTAACATTCTTCAACACTCTACTCCCCACCCAAGTGGCATCCCTCTTCATCAACCACCTGCCCATAACCCCCCTCCTGGGCTACCTTCCAGGACCCCATTCCAGGGCCCAACTGCATGCAATTCCATCTCATTTTCGCATTCATTTAGCATTTGCAAATGACTGGATATCAAACAAAGATAGAGCCATCATTTACCGATTTCGACTTATGAGCCGAGCCGTTTCGATGCTGGGAATAATTGCATTAAGCATCGTCAGAGGGCAGCAGTGCGTTAAGCAATTGCCTGACGCGGTGCTCCCATAAAGGATAGCTTCGGTGATTATTCATATGTATATCAATACGAGAGAATAAGATTAAAATCAGTTTCAGTTACATTCATAGGATTAGTAGTATTTGGACACTGGGCGAAAAAAGTATTACATAAGTCCTTTTATAGCTTATATATCAAATGTCTGTTTTGATGTTGTTAGTGTTTTCAAAATATTTTATTTCCATTTTTCATTACTTCTTATATTATTTATTTCCTTATTTCCTATCCTCACTGGCCTATTTTTCCCTGTTGGAGCACTTGGGCTTATGGCATCTTGCTTTTCCAACTAGGGTTGTAGGTTAGCTAGTAATAATAATAATAATAATAATAATAATAATAATAATAATAATAATAATAATAATAATAATAATAATAATAATAATACAGATGTGGATGTTTTATTCACGATGGAGATACGGAGAGTTTAATTTCATGAGCTGTTAAAAATTTGCAATAAAATACGGTAAAAATACTGGAATAATAGTTGCAAGGCATTCACCGTTTTAAAAACGGATATATTGACGTTAAAGAGTGATATTAAAGTCACCAACCCGTAAATGGTAATGACAAAGTAGGGTAAAAATTACGGCCGCCTGTATTTTACTGAAATACGGCTGTGAACAGTATATTTTTATGGAGAATTTCTGATTCAAATTACGGTTATTCTTAAGTGTGGTCTTACCGTTATGATTAAAGAACAGATACGATACAAATGTAACTAAAATTTATATTTATTGGCTTTTCTCATTTTTTGTTGAGTTTTTTTTCAAAATATTAGATATTGTTCTCAAAACTGAGTTTCATAAGAGACAACCAGAAATATTACCTAAGTTAAAATTATGAATAATGAGCTTAGAGGAATTTCTTACAGTAACAATCAGAATTACATTTTATGTATGTATGTATGTATGTATGCATGTATATATGTATATATATATATATATATATATATACAATATATATAATATACATATATACACACACGTATGTATGCAACATACTGTATATATATATATATATATATACATATATATACATACATATATATATAAATATATATATATGTATATATATACATATATATATGTATATATATATATTTATATAGGTATATAATAAATATATACTGCATAAATATATACTTCTGTATATAAATCATTTTATACACGCAAATAGATACATAACCAGTATTAAAGTATTATCGTTAATAATACCGATTTCACTGTAACCTTGGAAATAGCACACTTAAGGGAAAGTCATTTATGATTAGAGCACATCCCCTGGTCAGGATTCGAACCAATGTCATAGAATCGAAACATAACCACACAGTTTGCTCGGTAGTCTGGTTCGGTGCCAATTCTGAGGCATGGGTTCGAACCCTTGCCTGGATAGATACAATTATTGGAAATTATTAGCCTGCCGGAGTTAGTATTCTGAATGTAGAGGGAATTTGGTAATATGAAGTATTTGGGGTTTGATATTTGAGAGTATGAACGTCACGGGTTATAGGCAAAACTATAATTTATATATATATATATATATATATACTGTATATAGTCCTACAAATATACAGTGTATGTATGTGTATATATAGAGTATATATATATATATATATGTATATATATATATATATATAATATATATATATATATATATACATATATATAGATATATATATACATATACACACGTGTATATATATATATATATATGTATGTATACATATATATATATATATATATACAAAATAAATTATATATATACATATATACATACAAACACATTATATATATATATATATATATGTGTGTGTGTGTGTGTGTGTGTATAAACAAAGTATACATATCACATATTTTCCGAAACATCTGGCAACACTGCCATCTAGAGGGGGTAGACGATGACACGGGGTAAGAGGAGAAGCAACGGAGAGAGAGAGAGAGAGAGAGAGAGAGAGGGGGGAGAAGGAGGGGGGGAGGAGGGTTGAGGAGGGGGGGAAGGAGGGGGGGAGGAGGGTTGAGGAGGGGGGGAAGGAGGGGGGGAAGGAGGGGGGGGGAGAAGGAGGGGGGGAGGAGGGTTGTATTGATGGTAGGGTCATTCGGGTGGAAACTCACCACGATCCGGCCAATTAGAGTTGTATACAAAATCTATTACTGGGCGTGGACTGGATCCTCAGCCTTAGGCGGAGTTATGACGCGTTATCACCAATGAATCATACAGAGAGAGAGAGAGAGAGAGAGAGAGAGAGAGAGAGAGCTCTTGTCCTCTCACTCTGCTCTTTCATTCACTCTCACAAGATGGTTTACACTTCTCCAATCAAAACAGACTGTGGGTGACTCATGAATCATTCAGAGAGAGAGAGAGAGAGAGAGAGACGCGCTCTCTTTCCCTCTCACTCTCTGCTCTTTCATTCACTCTCACAAGATGGTTTACACTTCTCCAATCAAAACAGACTGTGGGTGACTCATGAATAATTCAGAGAGAGAGAGAGAGAGAGAGAGAGAGAGAGAGAGAGAGAGACGCTCTCTCTCTCCCTCTCACTCTCTGCTCTTTTATTCACTCTTACAAGATTGTTTACATCTCTCCAATCTAAAATAAACTGCGAGTGACTCATCAATCATTTAAAGAGAGAGAGAGAGAGAGAGAGAGAGAGAGAGAGAGAGAGACGCTCTCTCTCTCTCTCTCTCCCTCTCACTCTCTGCTCTTCCATTCACTCTCACAAGATGGTTAACACCTCTCCAATCAAAACAGACTATGGGTGACTCATGACATATCGCTTTCAATAAGGCTTTTGTGGTAGGCCTACACAATGGACCCTTATAGACCTATTCGGTTTAATTCAATGAAATTTTACTTTCCTTTTTTTTTTTCCTATGGTTAGAAGGAATTCCTCCCATACATGGTGAACATATTTCTCATTTTTGTCTCTTTTCTCCTCTACAGAAAGTGGACTTCACTTGTATAGTAAGTATACCTAAGGTTTCCTTTGCGTAACTCTTATAAACATTTGTAACGATGAAAGAGTGATATATAACAATACATATGTCCATATGTGCAAACAGATACACACACTCACACACACACACACACATATATATATATATATATATATTATAATGCATTTTATATATATATATATATATATATATTAATATGCATTTTATTTATATATATACACACATATACATATATTAATATGCATTATATATATATATATATATATATTAATATGCATTATATATATATATATATATATACACACACATATACATATATCAATATGCATTATATATACATATATATATATCAATATGCATTATATATATATATATATATATGTGTGTGTGTATTAATATGCATTATATACATGTGTGTGTATATATATATATATATATATGTGTGTGTGTAATATGTACATATGGGTATATATACATATGCATATAATATATATATATATATATATTATATATATACATAAATTTATTCATATATATATATATAAATATAAAATTCTCTCAACTACTTCCTATTCACACAACTATTAAACTATAGATATCCCTTAGTATAGATTTCACTCTCAAGGAATAAGTTACAGCTAGACAAAATTACACATTCCGTAGTCAAGATTCAAACCCACTTTTCATTTACCTTATTACAGAGATGACATCATGCTTTCTCAACTAGGGTTGTAGCTTAGCTTGTAATAATAATAATAATAATAATAATAATAATAAATAATAATAATAACAATAATAATGATAATAATTATTATTATTATTATTAACAACAATAATTAATAAAATAATAATAATAATAATGATAACGATAATAATAACTAACAATAATAATAATAATAACAACAACAACAACAATACTAATACTACCACTACTACTACTACTAATAATAATAATAATGATAGTAATAATAATAATAATAATAATAATAATAATGATAATAATGATAATAATAATAACAATAATAATAATAATAATAATAATAATAATAATTGATAAATAAAAATAATAATTAATAATAACAATAATCAATAATAATAATAACAATAACAACAATAATAATAACAAGAACAACAACAACAATAATAATAATAATAATAAAAATAATAATAATAACAATAATAATAATAATAATAATAATAATAATAATAATAATAACATTTATGAGAGACTGATAAGGGAAAACCAAGAAGAGAGCACATTTTTTCATAAAGCTTTCAGGGAAGGATTTATAAACTATCGTACCAATAATACTTTGACACGCTTGGGTAGCTATACGGAATAATCGATTTAATAAAATGAAATGGAACAAACCATTTGTTTACATCCCTATAACGGTAGGTTTATTATTCATAACAATTCCCAATACTCTCTCTCTCTCTCTCTTATCCACATCCTTCTATATATATATATATATATATATATGTATATATATACATATATATATATAAATATATATATAAATATATATAATATATAAATATATATATAAATATATATAATATATAAATATATATATAAATATATATAATATATAAATATATATATAAATACATATATATATATATATATATATATAAATATACCTATATATAAAATATATATATAAATATATACATATATATATATTATATTTATATATATATATATTTATATATATATATAAATATAT
>NC_090726.1:200957917-200965417 GCF_036898095.1 Palaemon carinicauda
GGGTGGGTTGGGGGAGCCTATAGGTCTATCTGCTGAATCATCAGCAGCTATTGCCTGGCACTCCTTGGTCCTAGCTTGGGTGGAGAAGGGGCTTGGGCGCTGATCCTGTGTATATATGGTCAGTCTCTAGGGCATTGTCCAGCTTGATAGGGCAATGTCACTGTCCCTTGACCTTGCCATTCATGAGCTTCCTTTAAACCATGGTAAAGAGGCTATGGTACTACACAAGACAAGAGAACAATGTTTTGATTTTGGAGTGTCCTTCTCCTAGGAGAGTATTAGGTTATGATGTTCCTTTACATATAGTTTAGTGCCTAAGAAGTGTTGTACATGACCTTTAGCTGAATAAATCAAGTGGGGGATACGGTCAATCAGTTGATAAATCATCGAAAGTAGAACCAATATGAACATAAGTCATGGTATGAGAATGAAACAAACTCCAATAGATTTTGTATATTTAAGAACAAAACCCTTAGAAGGATGTTGTGAGTTAAATGGCAGGACAGGATTAGAAATGAGACTATAAGAGAGATTTCTCGAGTGCCATATATGGATGAGATCATGATAAGGGTAGATGAAGATGGTTTGGGCATGCTCTTCGTACTCCGTAAGAGATTATTAGTGGACCAAACTTTCAACTGGGCTCCACAAGGCGCTAGAAGAGTGTGAAGACCCAGGCCTACATGGCTGAGGACTATGAAGCGCGAAGTAGGAGATGATGAATGTAGTAGTATTGAATCAAAGGTTTACGATACAGACGGCTGGCGAAATCTAACTGAGGCCCTTTGCGCCAATTGGCGTAGATGATGATGAGAAGCAATATCACTAATTCGATTGTTTGTTGTGTTCACGCCAGGTAATAGGATACGTGCTGTTAGAGACAAGAGCACAAATTAGTTCCAGAGATCTAACCACAAATAATATTCGAAAGAAGAGTAATAGGATTAAATTACTAGTTGGAACATATTCAGAGCTCTTAAATGTATTAAGACAACGAAAGAGAAAAATAAGCCACCAATTATAACGAGAGAAACACAGTATATACTTAATTCGCCAGTTTGGAAAGTTGCTTACGAGTCTAGGACTAGTATTTCAAATCACGATCAGTACCAAACATTATAAAAGTACTGATAGAAAGTTCATTTCCCCAATGATATAACCAACAATGATTGTGCATTTTGATGCATTATTTTCGCTAGTATTTTGGGGACTCTCGTCAAAAAAATGGAAAAATAATTTAGAAAACGTGATCGTTCTTCTTTCAATTAATGGAATTCTTGCAAAGCTTAACTTGATACAAAAACTGCTCTTGGAAGATGTTACTTCATATACTAAATAACTGGTATAATATAATTTTGATTATTCTCTGGAGAAACGTCATCCATAGTTTTACTTACACTAAAGTTAGGAAACAAATTAAGTTCCCTCATTGTTAAAAAACAATCAGTTCTTGCCAAGAATATCACAGCCTTAATTGAGAGAGAGAGAGAGAGAGAGAGAGAGAGAGAGAGAGAGAGAGAGAGAGAGAGAGAGAGAGAAATCCCTCATAATAGTAAAAAAAATAATATGTTCTTGCCGAGAATATTACTGCCTTCAGAGAGAGAGAGAGAGAGAGAGAGAGAGAGAGAGAGAGAAATTCCCTGATTATAATATAAAAAATCAGTTCTTGCCGAGTATTACAGCCTTAAGGGAGAGAGAGAGAGAGAGAGAGAGAGAGAGAGAGAGAGATTCCCACATTATAATAAAAAATAATCTATTCCTGTCGACTTGTCAAGAATATTATTGCTCTCAGAGAGAGAGAGAGAGAGAGAGAGAGAGAGAGAGAGAGAGAGAGGAGAGAGAGAGAGAGAGAGAGAGAGAGAGAGAGAGAGATGGTACGAAAGTTCATCAAATCCCAAACAAACTCAGTGAGGTAGAAGGTATACTACTGTAAATGTGTCGTGTGGGGTGGATTGTTCCTTCAACTACTTTACCAGCAGCTGCTTGATATCAACAATGTACTCTCTCTCTCTCTCTTCTTTACACTGAGAGAGAGAGAGAGAGAGAGAGAGAGAGAGAGAGAGGAGAATTGAAAAGACCTAATGAATAAATTGCGTGGTGTGTAATCAAGACGGACACAGCGAAGCAATGAAGTGTGCACAAACTCTAACAAATGGATTGGCTATGGTCGCTTCTCTCCTCCCCCCCCTCCCCCATCTCTCTCTCTCTCTCTCTCTCTCTCTCTCTCTCTCTCTCTCTCTCTCTCTCTCTCTCTCTCTCTTCGTATCTCGGGGGACAAAGTACTTGTTGAAGAAAACAAAGGAATGCGACTGATTGAGTTTTCATATTTCCAGGAGGAAACTGGATCTCAATGACTAAAGGAAACATTTTAGTAATTTTTTAAACCTGTTTATGTAATCTATAGTAATAGAATTGTTCCATCATTTTTAAATGTACTGTACGCTATTTAACTACAATGTTTGAAATTGTAATTATTAAACCAATTCGCAACTTCTTCGTCAGTATATGTTACTTGTCATAAGTATTAGTTTTGTACAGTTGGCTTCATCAATTCCGGTTCGCTTTACGGGAAGCTAAGGAGACGATAGTGTATCGGAATTGATGAAGGCAACTGTACCACCAATTTAAAACTTAAAAATCTACGATTATTAACTCTACAATATTAAGATTGTAATTATTAGAAAATGTTGAAATTTCACATTTAATGCCAAAAAATGGTACAGCTGCATGAGAGAGAGAGAGAGAGAGAGAGAGAGAGAGTGTGTATTGAAATTTGTAGTCTCTTAAACCTCAATTCTGAAAATTGAAAAATAATGATATAAATGAGAGTTAACTATAAAGTAGGTCTCTGATCAGTCCAATATCTTTAGAAATGAAAACTATAATTCTAATGAGTAACAGCCTTATTCATAGCATAGGGTTGTGGTGGCCGATGTGGTAACATCCCCTAAACTGGTGAACGCCAGACTGGGGTTCAAAACCCGCTCAAACTATTTTCTTTGGTTGCTGCAACCTCACCATCCATGTGAGCTAAGGAGGGGGGTTTGGGGGAGCCTAAAGGTCTATCTGCTGAGTCATCAGCAGCCATTGCCGGGCCCTCCCTGGTCTTAGCTTGGATGGAGAAGGGGCTTGGACGCTGATCTTATGTAATATGGCCAGTCTCTAGGGCACTGTCCTGCTTGCTAGGGCAATGTCACTGTCCCTTGCCTCTGCAATTCATGAGCGGTCTTTAAACCTTTAAACCAAACATTAAAAAAAATCTTGAATTGCAACCTTCTTGCATTGTCTATTATTATAATTATCAAATGCAGTTGTATACGGATAAATCAAACTTGTTAAAAGTAAATAGCGACTTAGTTTGCTTTAGTAATATATAAATGAAACACTTTAATTAATGGGGAGCAAAATGAGGATAAATACAATCGATTATTAAGACTAAACAGTCTGCTGTATATGACTACATAGACAAGTGTGAAGAGAAAAGGTTCCTTGATTGACTTAAATGTTTTCTGACGTCACAGCTTCCATTTCATGATAGAGCAAATTAAATTAGTGAAGTCTTGGGACAAACAATTACAAGGAGAAAGATATGGATATCGAATGATACTTGGGATACTATAAAAAGGAGACAAAGACAGAAATTGATTGTTGAAAGTTTTCGAGAAGTAATGATAATTACAAGGTTGAGCATGCTAAGTATTCCAGTATTGATAGTGATGTCAAAAGAAAAGCCAGTAATGACTGGAGAGAGTATCTAGACAGTAAAGCAGACGAGGCCGACAAAGCTATGAATTCAGGAAGTGGTTATGGTCTAGGAATTGCTCATAGAATTATTAATGAAATCTCGACTGGGGCAAAGAAGAAGAAGCATATACCCATCAAAAAGAGATGGCTCTGTTATAGCAACAGAAGATGAAGAAAGGCAACGTTGGATGGAACACTTTAGTGAGGTTATGAATAGGAAATATGAAGGGAATAATTTGATTGATATACCCATGAATGAATTCAGTGTGTTTGAAGTCGAAGATATCCTCAAAAAACTAAGGAGATGGAAAGCCCCGGGATACGATGGAATAACTGCCGAGATGATACTAGCCGAAAATGAAGTGACTCCCAGACTACTTACGAGATTATTTTGTAATGTGGCATGCAGAACCAAAACCTGATGAAGGGGAGTTAGGTGTTGGTGAAAATAGCTAAAAAGGAAAACCTGATTGATTGCAATAATTACAGAGGCTAACACTGACGTCAGTTTTTATGAAACTATATAGTATGCTTATTCTTAAGAGACTGGAGAGAAAGATTGATAAAAAGCTGAGAGATGAACAAGCAGGATTTAGAAAAGGTAGAAGTTGCACTGACCAAATTTTCATTTTGAGACATGTTGTACAGCAATGCGTAGAATATAGAAATCCCCTTTTGATGGTATTTGTGGACTATGAAAAAGCCATTGATAGTGTGCACCGGCCAATTTTGTGGAGAATGCTGCGTTATTATGGTTTTCCTCTTAAATATGTAAATTTGATTAAGTCTGTTCATGAGTGCAAAGTTAATGTTAATGGAGTCTTCTCAAGTGAGTTTCCAGGGAATGTGTTGTCACCTATGTTGTTTATCCTCCTCATGGACTTTGTAATGTGTAGAGCAGTCACAGATGGTGGAGAAGGATTGGACAGGATTGGTGTTGGAAGTTAAATGGCAGGTAAGGATTAGAAATGAAACCATGAGAGAGATTACTCGAGTACCATATGTGGATGAGATCATGATGAGGGGTAGATGGAGATGGTTTGGGCATGCTCTTCGCACTTCCCAAGAGAGATTAGTTCACCAAACGTTTAACTTGGTTCCACAAGGCACTAGAAGAATTGGAAGACCCAGGCCTACATGACTTAGTACTATAAAGCGCGAAGTAGATGATGACTAAATTACATATCTTGAATTTAAAACCTAAATAAAAAAATATTTATATTAATGTTAGTGTTCTTAAAAAGTTTTATTTTTTCTTGTTTTCTTTCCTCACTGGGCTATTTTCCCTGTTGGAACCCCTGGGCTTATAGCATCCTGCCTTTCCAACTAGAGTTGTATCTTAGCTAATAATAATAATAATAATAATAATAATAATAATGATAATAATAATAATTGAAATTACAGCACAATATTCACGCTTTTTAGTTTTAAAAATACCGGAGTCGGAATTCTTCATTCTTTCAGCATTTTGTCATGACCATATGTTAATATGGTCAGAAAAATTAGCAGAAAAATATAAGAGTGAGTTCACGCCAAGAATTGCGAATGAGAATAATGAAACAGAAATGAGAGAAGAAAATGTTGAATATCTAACGGATATAGATATTAATGAAGCAGATATTGTCAAGGGTATAAACGAAATTAAAAATAGATCGGCAGCCGGACCAGATGGAGTTCCAGCGATTTTGTTAAAAAAAAACTGCACACACTGTCGCGAAGCCGCTTGCAATACTGCTAAGACAAAGTGTAGATATGAGCGAGATATATGTTAAACATAAATTAGCTTAAATAACCCCTATCTTCAAAAGTGGATCAAGACTAGAGGCAAGCAATTATAGACCTGTTAGTCTAACATCACATATTATGAAAGTGTATGAGAGGGCAATAAAAAAGAAAATAATGAACCATTTGGTTAAAAATAATTTGTTTAATATGGGTCAACACGGTTTTGTGCCTGGAAAAAGTACACAGACCCAACTGATAGCACACTATGAAAACATATACAAAAATATGATAATTGAAAAAGAGACAGATGTGATCTATCTAGATTTTGCAAAAGCCTTTGACAAGGTAGACCATAATATATTAGAGAAAAAAATGAGAAAACATAATATTGTGGGAAAGATAGGAAAATGGGTAAAAGAATTACTGCAAAACAGAAAACAGATAGTGGTTGCAAATGACGAGAAATCAGATGAAGCCTAGGTAATATCTGGCGTGCCACAAGGTACGGTATTAGCTGCTCTGCTGTTTGTTATTATGATCTCAGACATAGACTGTGATGTTGAAAACTCCGTAGTGAGAAGTTTCGCCGATGACACAAGAATAAGTAGAGAAATTACTTGTGATAAAGATAGGAACTCACTACAAAGAGATCTAAACAAAATATATGAATGGGCGGATATAAATAGGATGGTATTTAACTCCGATAAATTCGAATCAATAAATTATGGAAACAGAGAAGGAATGGTATATGCATACAAGGGACCTAATAATGAGACAATCACAAACAAGGAAACAATTAAAGACCTTGGTGTAATGTTAAATAGGAATATGTTATGCAACGACCAAATAGCAACACTGTTGGCTAAATGTAAAGCAGACACTTTAAAACAAGAAAAGCTGAACACATGATTATGCTTTACAAAACCTATGTACGTAGTACACTCGAGTACTGCAATGTGATATGGTACCCACACTACTAAAAGGATATTGCGCAAATAGAGTGTGTACAAAGGTCCTATACTGCTAGAATAGAAGAAGTTAAGGACCTTGACTACTGGGAAAGACTGAAATTTTTAAAACTATACAGTCTAGAAAGGAGAAGAGAACGCTACATGATAATACAAGCATGGAAGCAAATAGAAGGAATTACTGAAAAAATCATGGAGCTTAAAATATCAGAAAGAGCAAGCCGAGGTAGATTAATAATGCCAAAAAATATACCAAGTAAACTAAGGAAGACGCACAGGACATTAATCCACTACTCACCAGCATCGATAATGCAGCGACTATTTAATGTGCTGCCAGCTCATCTAAGAAACATATCAGGAGTGAGCGTAGATTTGTTTAAGAATAAGCTCGATAAATACCTAAGATGCATCCCAGACCATCCAAGACTGGAAGATGCAAAATACACCGGAAGATGCATTAGTAACTCTCTGGTGGATATACGAGGTGCCTCACACTGAGGGACCTGGGGGAACCCAAACAAAAAATAAGGCAATAAGGCAATAAGGTAAAGCTCTCTCTCTCTCTCTCTCTCTCTCTCTCTCTCTCTCTCTCTCTCTCTCTCTCTCTCTCTCTCTCTCTCTCTCCAGTTAAAACCAAACCTTTGCATGTGTGGCACCTGCTCACTCTCTCTCTCTCTCTCTCTCTCTCTCTCTCATGTTGTGTTTGAGGATTAGCTTAAGATCGCCATTCATCGCCATCTATCGCAGTATCGTAACACTCTACTCCCTCTTTATCGCCTCTTATTCTTTTTTTCTCCCTTTCACTGCCTTTTCTTTCCCCTTTCATAGTGCAATAACAATCGGGCGTCAAGAATAAACGCGAGGCTAAATATATGTAAATGGGACCCGGTGGCCGAGCCGTGAAAAGCGCGCGCGCGCCAATTCGTGTCATCGCGCGCTAATGGCGGATAAACAAACGACGATCGCCCTGCGCAGATGGGAACGTATCGATGTTACATTACCATTTATTCCCTGCCTTGAAAGAGCTCGTTTGAGCCGAAAACATTTCTTTTTTTTTTCCCGG
>NC_090726.1:200972917-201002917 GCF_036898095.1 Palaemon carinicauda
CCTCCTCCTCCTCCTCCTCCTTCTTCTTCTTGGCAATAGCCACACTAGACCTATTCTTCTTCTTCTTCAAGGCAATAGCCACACTAGACCTATACTTTGTTTATGTTTACCCCCCAAATATTCCAGTATTTAATTCTTCTTCTTCTTTTTCAACGCAATAGCAACATAGATCTATACTTTGCTTATGTTTTCCGCAAATTATTCAAGTATTTAACTCTTCTTTTCCTTCTTCTTGGCAATAGCCACACTAGACCTATAGTTTGTTGATGTTTATCCCCCAAATATTCCAGTATTTAACTCCTCTTCTTTTCCATGGTAATAGCAACATAGACCTATAATTTGTTTATGTTTATTCCCCAAATATTCCAGTATTCAACTCCCTTTCTTCTCTTTTTCATGGCAATAGTAACAGACCTATAATTTGTTTATGTTTTCCCCAAAAATATTCCAATATTTAACTCTTCTCCTCCTTTTTATTCTTCAGGTCAATAGCCACACTAGACCTATGTCTCTGTTTAAGTTCCCATCAAAATCTTCAACTATTTTTTCCATTACATCAATAACAACAGTTGTATACAAGCCATTAAATCAATCTACTACAAAGCGAAATAAATAAATCGTATGATCACATCCGAATAATACAACTCTGGTATCAGAATTCCTAAAAAAAGAAAAAAAAAATTTACTCATGAAAAGCAGATTTCACAAAGGGGGATTTATTTCATTTCACCAACGAGGCAGAACTTTCGTAATAACCCAATGAGACTAATTAATTCGGGAGTTTCAACGCGACTTTATTTAGACAAATAGCTTGATATAAACTCTTCCATTTAGTTTACAGGCGATAATTAATGTGGGTAAACACACAACATTGGAAATGGCCGGTGAACATTTTTTTTTTATTCAACATACATTTCGGAAAAGAACTTTTTGATCAACATCCATTAGAAATTCTCTTGATGTCTGTGGCTTTTGCGAGATAAATACAGATTATATATTGGTTTTATGAGATAATTATTGGTGAATACCTTCGAATGTCAATGTAATTTTTTTCATATTAATTTTGACGCCCCAATTCATAACCTTGAAGTAGTGATGAATCAGAAAAGGATTTATTTTCATTTTTTTTCTTATCTATGGCATCAAATAACGAATTTATTTCTATTCACATCAATTTAAATTTGAATTTAATTAATAAATTTATTTAAATAAAATGATAAATAAAAGCATTTTAAGACTTACTTTGAGGAGACCGGCAATTTGAAGCTATTTTCATTTTCTTGAAAGACAAAATGCTTAATATTTTGAGTGAATCTGCTCTTTGGCAAAGATGAGTTTTTGCTTTCTTGGGTAACTTTCGCCTTTGATGCAAGAGGACGCAGATACCACATTAACGTAAACGATATACGCAAAATGTTTCCAACATTCGTATTTGAGCGAATATTTTGGTATACATAAACAGCGAAAGATGCGGTTTCATTTACATGCAAAGTCTGCAATTTTAAGACAAACCGTAATTGTAATCGGAAATTCACCGTAAAAATATAGTGTTCTGAACCGTATTTCAGTAAAATACAGGCGACCGTAATTTTATCCTACTTTCTTTTTATCATTTACGGGTTCGGTGATTGTAATATCACTCCTTTACATCAATATATCCGTTTTTTAAAACAGTAAAAATCCTGGAATAAATGTTGTCAGGCATTTAATATTTTAATGCAAATTTTTAACAGTTTAAGTTCATTTACATGTGAAATCTGGTATGTGCAGACAGTACAGAAGTTAGCGTGATACAGCTAACATCCGTAACTAGTCATAATAATACAGATGATTTATAATTAACGATACTTATAAAAGTGAACGCTGTATACACTGTAGTTCTGTTGTTCTTGGAATAATCATATAACATTTCACTAGAATTGGTCTTTTCTTTAATGTTCTAAGGTTTCCAAAAATGGTTTAAATCTCCCTTCTATAAGAAATTCCTAAATTTCCCTTAAAAAGCATACGATCAAATCCCCCATTAATACGGAAGTTATAAATTAACCCAGAAAACGCATAATTACTTAAATACTCAATTCCTAAAGAACAAAAATATATAATTTGAAAAGGAAAATACACTGCTATTGTTCATGAAGAAATCTCTATTATCTTATTTTCTGTAAATAACCATTTCATTACATTAAGAAATTATTTAAAAAGATTTTCATAGTTTTTTCTTTACAAAAAATGTCACCATTACTTGCAACTTCTCCTCACTTACCCAACCTCACTCGCCCCTCTGTCTCCCTCCTCCCTATCATTACATTAAGAAGTTATTTAAAAAGATTTTTGAACAGTAATTTTGTTTTTTCCCAGTTTCAAGAATCTGTCACCGTTACTTGCAACTTCTCACTTACCCAACCTCACTCACCCCTCTATCTCGCTCTTCCCTATCATTACATTAAGAAGTTATTTAAAAAGATTTTTGAACAGTATTTTTGTTTTTTCCCAGTTTCAAGAATCTGTCACCGTTACTTGCAACTTCTCACTTACCCAACCTCACTCACCCCTCTATCTCGCTCCTCCCTATCATTACATTAAGAAGTTATTTAAAAAGATTTTTGAACAGTATTTTTGTTTTTTCCCAGTTTCAAGAATCTGTCACCGTTACTTGCAACTTCTCACTTACCCAACCTCACTCACCCCTCTATCTCGCTCTTCCCTATCATTACATTAAGAAGTTATTTAAAAAGATTTTTGAACAGTATTTTTGTTTTTTCCCAGTTTCAAGAATCTGTCACCGTTACTTGCAACTTCTCACTTACCCAACCTCACTCACCCCTCTATCTCGCTCCTCCCTATCATTACATTAAGAAGTTATTTAAAAAGATTTTTGAACAGTAATTTTGTTTTTTTTTCCCAGTTTCAAGAATCTGTCACCGTTACTTGCAACTTCTCCTCACTTACCCAATCTCACTCGCCCCTCTGTCTCCATCCTCCCTATCAACCCGCCTACCCCAAGACGTATAATCTTTCTGGCAACGCGAGCAAGTTACACAATTAAATGTTGTTATCTAGGTAAAAAAAAGAACCATTTCTCCTCTCTTTTTCTCTATTTACCAATAAAAATAAATAATTTAAAGCGAGTCTTATTTAATCTTCCCTTAAATGAATTAAATTGATTACATAGATGGGTAGCTTAATACAATTTCTGAGTGGGGATACCTAGGCCGGGAGCACACTAGCGACTCTGTGGCGCCACAAAGCCACAGCATCGTGTGGCGGGGATGTGGTCTCTCATAGGTTTCCATTGTTTTCAAGTTTTGCCGCGCAAACTAGCGACTGTGGCTAGCGACTGTGGCAAGCGACTGTGGCTCTCTGTCACTCATCCCCGCCACAGGCGTGGGCGTGGCTTTGAAAACAATGGAAACCTATGGGAGACCACATCCCCGCAGACACAATGCTGTGGCTTTGTGGCGCCACAGAGTTGCTAGTGTGCTCCCGGCCTAAAGGTTTAAAGGCCCTCATGAATGGCAAAGGCATGGGACTATGACATTGCCCTATCAAGCAGAAACAATGCCAGAGACTGACCATGTATACATTATGATAATAGGGTGGGCGTATGGCCATGATCCATGAAGCTATACTAGTCAGGGCCATCCATACTAGGTTGGTTTGCTATAAGCGATCAGACTAAAATCTCCCACCAACAACAACCTTCACTGGCTAGGGTGGTGAGGAAAAAATGGCCAAAAACAAGACATGAATTGACATGTCTGAGGCCTTTGTCCTGCAGTGGACTAGAAACGGCTGCATTTGTTGTTTTTGTTATTATTGGAACAAATGTGGAGTCAAAATAAAGTGCACTAGAAAACAAGAATCTAGATTATTCAATGCTAAATCTTGTTTAATTTTGCTTGTGAAAGAAACTATGGCTCCAAAACTACCCGATTAATTGTAAATGCTACCAAACTGTCCATCAAACGCTACGGCACCAAGATTATTCAACCAATTAAAAAGGCTCCTAGACTATTCTATGACTTGTCACAGATACCAAACAATTCAATGGATATAAACAGGAACTGTAGAGGTGTGAAAAACATATAATAATATTCATTATATCAAATTTATTTTATAATTTGGAACTAGTTATAATATTAAGCAATAAACAATTGGTATAAAATGAGCGAGGCGTTGACCAGATGAAACCGATTGGAAGACCTAAAAGAATGAATTATTATTATTACTATTATTATTATTATTATTATTATTAACTACTCCTAAAGATAAAGGTAAACGTGTCAGGTTTCAGTTCCAGTATCATCAGAATAGATGATCACCAGAACGTCAGCCGGGCAAGCCCAACCCCCCCCAAATGTGGTGCCCAAGCACAGCAGTGGCCTCCCCAGTAAATAGGTTAAACTCATGATCCCGGGCTGGGATCGATCTGCCGCCATGCGAATGCTAAGTGAACACGTTATCACTATAGTATCTAAGATGCTAGTTGGTAACGCATGATGCTACAAGCCCAAGGGCTCCAACAGCGAAAGTAGCCCAGTGAGGAATTGAAATAAGGGAATAAAAATTGCTATATATAAGTACTGATTAAAAAATATATTTTCAGTTCATTTATATCAGTCAGATATAAATCATAAAACGAGACTTATGGCAACCTGTTCAACAGAAAAGATTTTGTAGTTTTAGTTTAGTAGAACCTCTCCCATTGAAGGAGTGGGTGTTATGACCCTAAAACCAATTACTCGCAAACTATTTATTATTGGCTGATATTAATCACAAAAAGATGTTTATGGAGAGGTCGAACTAATTACTTGTACCAACCGTGTGTCACACGATCGTACATAGTTCATTTTGTCTATATATTATGCTTGTATCTTCGCTCTTCCCTCGCACTAAAAAGAACCAGAATAAACATGTCTGCTTTACTCATCTGTAACAGTGTCTGTTTTTTTAACATGAAATTTCTTGTTGCTTTGAGCTTTTGTATATAAAGGAGTGTGTTCTATAATAAAGTTTTACGGGCTGCCCAGCGGCAAGAGCCCGTGTCTTACATAAGGTAAGGCAATCTACACACACACAAACACAATAGTAAACTTACTGAGTTGCTTTCATACCGTCTTTGAGTCACAACCTTCTCTCGGCCGGTCGCATACTTAAGCTTTTTTCTGACACCTTAAATCCAGACCAAAAGTCCTAGACCTCAAAGACCAATAAGAACTAAAACTTGTTACCAGAAACGTTGATCCAAAGTCCAATCGAGATTTGCCATAAGTCCGAGTTTTCTTTGAAGCCCAAGTCGTAAAAAGGAGACCAGCATTACATACCAAACTCGGCTGAGCCCCTCGTCAGGCTGGGAGGAACAAGGGGGAAAGACAGTTCCCTTTTATTTCTTTTTGAATGTCGGCTACTCCCAGAATTGGACGAAGTGCTATAGTACATAGATAGATAAATCATTATTATTACTAGCTAAGCTACAACCCTAGTTGCAAAAATAGGATACTATAAACCCAATGGCTACAATAGGGAAAATAGCCCAGTGAGGAGAGGAAATAAGGAAACATAGAATAGTGTACACAAGCGTACCCTCAAGCAAGAGAACTAACGCAAGATAGTGGAAGACCATGGGACTTAGGCCATGGCACTATCCTAGACTAGAGAACAAAGATTTGTTTTTGGAGTGTCCTTGTCCTGGAAGACAAAATTTTAACCAAAGGTTTACGACTAAATCCAGCAGAAAAATTAAAAGCCCAAATATTAACAAAAAAATACAAATCAACTATACGTTAAAACTAGAGAATGTCCTATAACAGAACTAAAGGCTACAGATAGATTTTAGAGTTAATACCACTTCGCTACTATGAAAAAAAAATCTGGATTCTGAGCTAAAACTGAGAAGTAACATAAGATTGTTAAATAATGGCCTTCGCTTTTCACAAAATCTTGATAATGAAAATTAAATCAATAATGTTAAAATATATAATAAAAGGGACTTCCACATTTTGAATATCCTTCGCTTTTCACAAAATCTTGATAATGAAAATTATATCAATAATGTTAAAAAATATAATAAAAGACCCTTCCATATTTTGAATATCTTTCGTCAAAACTAGTAACTAATAGTTCGAGACCCGGTCAAGCTCGATAGTTTTTTGTAGTGTCTGCAACCTCACCATCCTTATGAGCTAACGACAGGGATTTGGGGGAGCTTAAAAGTCTACCTATTGCCTGGGCCTCCCTGGTCCAAGCTTGATAGAGAGGGAGGGGGGGGGGGGCTTGGAATCGAATTATATGCTTTCGAATTCTAATTATTATCCACCTATTTATATTTCCATGTTTTCTTTTCTCACTGGGCTATTTAATCTCTTGGAGCCCGAGGGCTTAGAGCATCCTGCTTTTCCGACTAAGGTTGTAGTATAGCTAATAATAATAATAAGAAGAAGAAGAAGAAGAAGTAGAAGAAGAAGAAGAAGAAGTAGAAGAAGAAGAAGAAGAAGAAGAAGAAGAAGAACAACAACAACAACAACAACAAATGACGGACAAAACAAAAGCTCAAAATATCAGGTCACTTATCCTAGCAAGACAGTAAGTAATTATAAGTTAATATGATATCAGTAAATTGCATTGGCAAAACGCTTTGGCTGTGCAATGCTCATTTTATATATATGATATTTAAAAAATAAAATAAATAAAAATGGCAAATTGTAACCCCTCAAGTTCTTTTAATTATTGTTATAAAAAGAAAAATAATTTTATTGAAGAAAACGTAAATAGTCAAATGAGAACTTGCGTTAGTATTTACTGGTGTAAATATATCGCTCATTACATGATTACAATTCAGTTACAAACTGAATTTACAAATGGGTTCTTTTTCACTAATAATTCATTCTTACACAATAGGAGTCCGAGAAAGAAATTTCAACAATTATGAATTTTGCTTAACATTGATATAAAAAAATTGTTTAACTCTCTCTCTCTCTCTCTCTCTCTCTCTCTCTCTCTCTCTCTCTCTCTCTCTCTCTCTCTCTCTCTCTCTCTGCCTACTAAGGAACAACCGTCATTATACATTTAATGAGTTTCTCTCCATAAACTTTTACGGAATTGTGAAGTTTTTAATTTCAAATAAACATTTGAAAATAATGTTAATTGCGTTCTTTATTTCATCTTGATTTAAGATATGATGAAAAGCATTAGCAGTAGGTAGGCCAGGACACCAGCCGCCCATTGAGATACTGCCGCTAGAGTGTTATGGGGTCCTTTGACTGGCCAGAGGGTACTACATTGGATCCTTCTCTCTGGTTACGGTTAATTTTCCCTTTGCCTACACATACACTGAATAGTCTGGCCTATTCTTTACATATTTTCCTCTGTCCTCATACACCTGACAACACTGAGATTATAAAAAAATTCTTCATCACCCAAGGGGTTAACTACTGCACTGAGATTGTTCAGTGGCTACTTTCCTCTTGGTAAGGGTAAAAGAGAGACTTTATAGCTATGCAAGCAGCTCTTCTAGGAGAAGGACACTCCAAAATCAAACCATTGTTCTCTAGTCTTTGGTAGTGCCATAGCCTCAGTACCGTGATCTTCCACTGTCTTGTGTTAAAGTTCTCTTGCTTGAGGGTACAATCAGTCACACTATTCTATCTAATTTTCTTCCTCTTTTTTTGTTAAAGTATTTATAGTTTATATAGGAAATATTAATTCTATTGTTGTTACTGTTCTTAAAATATCTTATTTTTCCTTGTTTCCTTTCCTCACTACGCTATTTTCCCTGTTGGGGCCCCTGGGCTTATAGCATCCTGCTCTTCCAACTAGGGGTTGTAGCTTGACAATTAATAATAATATTAAAAATAATAATAATAACAATAATATTTCATTAATTATAACACTTAAAATCTAAGACAATAAAAATCCTCGCAAAATTTGCATTTCAACTGAATCACATTTAAAAGTTACACATGATTTTTTTCTTCAAAATCCAGTCTTATTAAAATACCCGAAACTCAATCAAATTTGAATTCAACCGACATCTGGGGCGAGTAACGGTTAAATTCGAATTATCCTGACGTCAATAGTTACTGTTGTGTGACCAATCAGTTTACGCCGCGTGTCACATCGTGATTGGTTGATTTGATATGCGTGATATTATTGGTTGATTTGAATAAACCGATTCATAAAAAATATTATTATTATTATTATTATTATTATCATTATTTTTGTTGTTGTTATTCTTATCATTATTATTTCTATTATTACTTGCTAAGCTACAACCCTAGTTGGAAAAGCAGAATGCTATAAGCCCAGGGGCTTCAACAAGGAAAATAGCCCAGGGAGGAAAGGAAAACAGGATAAATGAAATATTTTAAGAACAGTAACAACATTAAAATGAATATTTACTTTAGAAACTATGAACGCTTTAACAAAACAAGAGAAAGAGAAATTAGATGGAATAGTATGCTCGAGTGTACCCTCAAGCAAGAAAACTTTAATCCAAGACAGTGGAAGACCATGACATGTTTTATGAGAGAGGTGGAAATGAAAGAAATGGTAAGAATGAAGGAAAAGTAAAGGAAAATGGGTAAAGAAAAGCAAAAGAATAAGGAAGGAAATAATTAGTATGTTAAAATAGGAAAACTTAGATAAGAAAAAGCATTAAAAGATAGGGAAGGCTTGATAATTAATCTCTCCGTGGTAGCCTATTGGAAACATCCCTTCCTAACATCAGTTGGACTGGGGTTCGAGACCCGCTCAAGCTCGATAGTTTCTTGTTGTGTCTGCAACCCCACCATCCTTGTGAGCTAAGCAAGGGAGGTTTGGGGGCTCCTCTAGGCCTACTGCTGAGTCATCAGCAGCCATTTCCTGGCCCTCACTGGTCCTAGCTTGGGTAGAGAGGAGGCTTGGGCGCTGATCATATGTATATATGGTCAGTATCTAGGGCAATGTCACTGACCCTTGCCTCTGCCATTCACGAAAGGCCTTTAACACCCTTCAAATAATCAGATGTAGCTCAATCTTATATCTCTCCACGTACTTAATCATTCCATGCTGGGGCCCCTGGGCTTATAGCATCCTGCTTTTCCAACTAGGGTTGTAGCTTAGCAAATAATAATAATAATAATAATAATAATAATAATAATAATAATAATAATAAACATAAAAATAATAACAATAATAATAATAATAATAAACATAAACATAATAATAATAATAATAATAATAATAATAATAAGAAGAAGAAGAAGAAGAAGAAGAAGAAGAAGAAGAATAAACACAAATAAAATAATAATAATAATAATAATAATAATAATAATAATAAATAATAATAGATAATAATAATAAACAAAATAATAATAATAATAATAATAAACAAAATAAATACTAAAAATAATAAAATAATAATAATAACAATAAAAACAATAATAAATTATTAACTCATCAATTTCTTTCTTTTCTATGATTTTCTTTATCTTAAATCAAGACATCACAGGTAAGAGTCATAGCCTCGTGTCCTTGAAACGGCTGATAACAGAGTCGTCTCATTATCTGCTTTATGGCTTTACTACCATTGAATTCTGAGAATTATCTCTTGATAGGCAATGAAGGTAAACGGTTCTCTTATATTAATTGATGGTGGACGTTAATCATTTTTGTTTCCTAGTGGAGGATGACTTTTCGTTGGTTTTATTGTTATTGTTGTTATTATTATTATTATTATTATTATTATTATTATTATTATTATTATTATTATTATTATTATTATTATTATTATTATCATTAAAAAGTCTCTTATACAATTAACGCCACTGAGGCAGACAATATCTTTAATCAAATTTGCATGAAAGTGGGCCTCTTACCGAAATAACAACAACAACAACAACAACAACAACAACAACAACAACAACAATAATAATAATAATAATAATAATAATAATTTGTATTTTATTTTAAAGATGAAATAACCCGATTGATTTGTACGCTAGAAAGTAAAAACTCAAAAATGTTAATCATCTTCCAATGGATATGATGTAAATCAGATGTCTTTACAATGAACAGCTCTTTCTGTATTGACCTTCATTTTGATTAATTTTTCATCAAGCTGCCTTCCAGTTTAGCATTAAGTCTATCGAGTTGAATATGAAGGGCTGAAAAGAACCACGGACTTGTCGAGCGTGAGCCAAGAGATACCACTAAAATTATAAAAAAATTGCATATATTCTTGTGCATTCAAAACACAATCACTTAGGAAAAAATGTAAAATGAGAAAAAATAGTTGGATTCTTTAAAGATTTCCAGCTGTTTAAAAGTTTAAAAGGTGGCTCGTGAATGGAAGAGGCAAGGGACAGTGACTATGCCTTCGAAACTGACCCTATATACAAAAGATCTGCGACCAGCTTCCTCTACATCAAGCTAACACAAGGGAGGGCCAGATAATGGCTGCTGAAGACACAAGATCAGCGCGCCAGCTTCCTCTACATCAAGTTAGGACCAGGGAGGGCCAGGCAATGGCTGCTGAAAACACAAGATCGGCGTCTAAGGACCCTCTCCATTAAGCTAGGACCAGATAAAGCCAGGCAATGGCTACTGATGACTCAGCAGGTAGACCTTTATGCTTCCCACCAAAACCCCCATTCCTAGCTCACAAGGCTGGCGAGGTTGCAAACTATCGAGCACAAGCGGATCTTGCACACCAGTCCAGCAGATCGCCAAGCAGGGACGTTTCCAATAGAGTACTACAACCCTTCAGCTTATTTCTGAAGACTTTCCGCTAAACGAAGAATATTCAAAAGGAAGAGGTCACACCTTATACATTCTACAAATTGTTTCTCTTGTCAGTGAAAAATTACAAATTCTGCTGTAATATTTTGTGGAAACATATGAAAATTTTTCAATGAAAGCCAGATTTTTTTACTATATAGTCTGGTAAGTAGACACACGGATGCATGGTTGACGAAGTGTTTAAAAGTTTGAATAATTAAAATTTTCTTTTAAAAGAAAGTAATACAAATGTAAAACTTAATTCAGTATAAATAAAAATCAAGCAAATTTAAATACAATGGAAATCTACGAATATAAAGATTAACATAAGATGATAAATAGAATAAACGAAAAAAAAAATAGAATTTTGCATATTTCAGAAAATATGAATAATAAAATAATGTGTATATCGAAGAACAAGTAATAAATGAGTCATAAGCATCATCATCTCCTCTTACGCCATTTGACGCAAAGGGCCTCGATTACATTTCGCCAGTCGTCTCTATCTTCAATATTTCTCAGCCATGTAGGCCTGGATCTTCCAACTCTTCTATCGCCTTGTGGAGCCCAGTTAAACGTTTGGTGAACTGATCTGCGAAGAGCATGCCCAAACCATCTCCATCTGCCCTAAACATGATCTCATCCACATATGACACTCTATTAATCTCTCTTATAGTTTCATTTCTAATCATGTCCTGCCATTTAACTCCAAATATTCTTCTTAGGGGTTTGTTCTCAAATCTACTAAATCTATTGGAGATTGTTTCATTGTCATACCACGATTCATGTCCGTAAAGTAATACCGATCTCACTAAACTGATAAAAAGCCCGATTCTTATATTTAATTTAAGGCGATTTGCTTTCCAAATTTTACTTAACCAAGCCCTTGTCTGATTTTCTTCCTTCAATCTTTCACTAAACTCTAATTCTAAAGACCCTGTATTGGAGATCATAGTTCCTAAATATTCAAAGAATTCTACCTCATCAATCCTTTCTCCTTCCAATGATATTTCATCTTCCATAGCATATTCCGTTCTCATCATCTCTGTCTTTCTTCTATCTAACTTCAGCCCTATCTCGTGTGATATTCCATACATTGTGGTAAGAAACCTTCATTATCCAAGATTATAAATAATCAAGATACTAAACAAATTATGAAAAATTAAATCATTAAAGAAACCTTGAATTACAAAAGAAAAGAAAAAAAAATATGAAATCTTGAAATACAAAATTATGAAATCTTGAAATACAAAATACCAAGAGAAAGGAGATGAGAAGAAGAAGAAGAAGAAGAAGAAGAAGAAGAAGAAGAAGAAGAAGAAGAAGAAGAAGAAGAAGAAGAAGAAGAAGAAGAAAGAAATTATGAAAACTAGCAATAAAAAATACCAAGAGAAAGAAGAAGAAGAAGAAGAAGAAGAAGAAGAAGAAGGAAAAGGATAAAGACCCGTTGACAAGGAGGAGTTAGGGCCCCTGTATTATCGACAGTCTGTATGCTAGAGGCAGCCTCCCGCCAGGGACACCACTCATGGCTGTAAACTGTAGCGGCTGTAAACTCCAGAGGTGACACGCAAGGACATCATACACGCACGCACATGGTCGTGTGTTTAAACCTACACGCACATACACGCGCGTGCACACACGAATGTATACAGATACAGACAGTTCGACTAATAGTGGTTTTTCTTCAGGAAATATTTATTTTAATGTTACTTTTCTTAAAATATTTTGTTTTACCTTGTTTCCTTTCCTCGCTGGGCTATTTTCCCTGTTGGAGCCCCTGGGCTTATAGCATCCTGCATTTCCAACTAGGGTTGTAGCTTAGCAAGAAGTAATAATAATAACAATAACAATAACAACAACAACAATAATAATAATAATAATAATAATAATAATAACAATAATAATAATAATAATCTTATTTCTTTAACCATGGCGAGGTTAACTGAATCAACTTTTCGATATTAGAGACCGCAAATTGTGACGCCAAACCATATACCTAAAGTCATTTAATTACCCTTCAAATTGGAACGGTGTTTTGTTAATGATACATACAAGTTTACTGTATAGAACACGTCTCAGTTCAACAGCGATTTCATAGATTTTATCAAAAACTCCAAATATATTTTAACAGATGATAAAATGTCTTTCTATGGCAAATTATATAGGTGGTTCAAGACACGTCTTAGTCCTGAGATAATTTGATTTACGTTTT
Organism: Palaemon carinicauda; assembly: GCF_036898095.1. Lineage (NCBI taxonomy): Eukaryota > Metazoa > Arthropoda > Malacostraca > Decapoda > Palaemonidae > Palaemon > Palaemon carinicauda. The sequence goes on from NC_090726.1 coordinate 200,985,885, forward strand.
TTATTGAATAATTGAACATGACGTAACTTTCTGAGTGGGGATACCTTAACGTGGTGAATGGGACTGCATATCGCCGTGATCGGCAAAGCTGTACTCGTTGGGGACACCCATACAAGGTTGTTTTGCTACGGCGATCAGACGAAAAATCTCCCACCATCATCCACCGCACCAGCGTGGTGATGAAAACTTGCCAGACACCAAACATGAACTGATATGTCTGAGGCTTTTGTCCTACAGTGGATTAGAAACCGCTGCATTTGTTGCTGCTGCTGTTGTTGTAACTTATTTACCGACCCTGTTTTTCAAGTATAATATCAGCATTTTGTCTAAAGATTTTAAATATTACATATATACTTACTATGCCATCTGGCCTGCACTGGGGCCTAGGAGACCATTCCTTGCCAACGTATACCTGGGAGATAACCCAGCAGTTTCACTACGACATCAAAATTGAAGAGGGTGGACAGAAATAGGGAAGAAAGTAATCAGAAACATATCGAAGAAGTCTAAAAAAACGAGCGTAGCTAGGGACCAAATGTTAATTAAGAAGGTAAAAAACCATTGTTGCCAGGGACTAAATGTTACTTAGCAAAGCCAAAAAAAGGGTGTAGCTAGCGAAATGCTACTTAAGACGACAAAAAAAAGAGTAACTAGGGACCAAAAGTTAATTAAGAAGGCTAAAAAACCATTGTAGCTGGGGTCTAAATGTTACTTAAGAAGGCTAAAAAACGAGTGTAGCTAGGGACCCAATGTTACTTAAGAAGGATAGAAAATGAGTATAGCTAGGGACCCAATGTTACTTAAGAAGGCTAAAAAAAAAGTGTAGCTACGGACCATATATTACTTAAGGCGGCTAAAAAACGAGTGTAGCTAGGGACCCAATGTTACTTGAGAAGGCTAAAAAACGAGTGTAGCTAGGGACCAAAAGTTACTTAAGAAGGATAGAAAATGAGTATAGCTAGGGACCCAATGTTACTTAAGAAGGCTAAAAAAAAAGTGTAGCTACGGACCATATATTACTTAAGGCGGCTAAAAAACGAGTGTAGCTAGGGACCCAATGTTACTTGAGAAGGCTAAAAAACGAGTGTAGCTAGGGACCCAATGTTACTTAAGAAGGATAGAAAATGAGTATAGCTAGGGACCCAATGTTACTTAAGAAGGCTAAAAAAAAAGTGTAGCTACGGACCATATATTACTTAAGGCGGCTAAAAAACGAGTGTAGCTAGGGACCCAATGTTACTTAAGAAGGCTAAAAACGAGTGTAGCTAGGGACCCAATGTTACTTAAGAAGGCTAAAAAACGATTGTACCTAGGGACCCAATGTTACTTATGAAGGCTAAAAACAAGTGTAGCTAGGGATCTAATGTTACTTAGAAAGCTAAAAACGAGTGTAGCTAGGGACCCAATGTTACTTAAGAAGGCTAAAAAACGATTGTACCTAGGGACCCAATGTTACTTATGAAGGCTAAAAACAAGTGTAGCTAGGGACCTAATGTTACTTAGAAAGCTAAAAACGAGTGTAGCTAGGGACCCAATGTTACTTAAGAAGGCTAAAAAACGATTGTAGCTAGGGACCCAATGTTACTTATGAAGGCTAAAAACGAGTGTAGCTAGGGACCTAATGTTACTTAGAAAGCTAAAAACGAGTGTAGCTAGGGACCCAATGTTACTTGAGAAGGCTAAAAACGAGTGTTGCTAGGGACCCAATGTTACTTATGAAGGCTAAAAACGAGTGTAGCTAGGGACCTAATGTTACTTAGAAAGCTAAAAACGAGTGTAGCTAGGGACCCAATGTTACTTAAGAAGGCTAAAAAACGATTGTAGCTAGGGACCCAATGTTACTTATGAAGGCTAAAAACGAGTGTAGCTAGGGACCTAATGTTACTTAGAAAGCTAAAAACGAGTGTAGCTAGGGACCCAATGTTACTTAAGAAGGCTAAAAAACGATTGTAGCTAGGGACCCAATGTTACTTATGAAGGCTAAAAACGAGTGTAGCTAGGGACCCAATGTTACTTAAGAAGGCTAAAAAAAAGTGTAGCTAGGGACCCAATGTTACTTAAGAAGGCTAAAAAAGATTGTAGCTAGGGACCCAATGTTACTTATGAAGGCTAAAAACGAGTGTAGCTAGGGACCTAATGTTACTTAGAAAGCTAAAAACGAGTGTAGCTAGGGACCCATTGTTACTTGAAAAGGCTAAAAACGAGTGTTGCTAGGGACCCAATGTTACTTATGAAGGCTAAAAACGAGTGTAGCTAGGGACCTAATGTTACTTAGAAAGCTAAAAACGAGTGTAGCTAGGGACCCAATGTTACTTAAGAAGGCTAAAAAACGATTGTACCTAGGGACCCAATGTTACTTATGAAGGCTAAAAACAAGTGTAGCTAGGGACCTAATGTTACTTAGAAAGCTAAAAACGAGTGTAGCTAGGGACCCAATGTTACTTAAGAAGGCTAAAAAACGATTGTAGCTAGGGACCCAATGTTACTTATGAAGGCTAAAAACGAGTGTAGCTAGGGACCTAATGTTACTTAGAAAGCTAAAAACGAGTGTAGCTAGGGACCCAATGTTACTTAAGAAGGCTAAAAAACGATTGTAGCTAGGGACCCAATGTTACTTATGAAGGCTAAAAACGAGTGTAGCTAGGGACCTAATGTTACTTAGAAAGCTAAAAACGAGTGTAGCTAGGGACCCAATGTTACTTAAGAAGGCTAAAAAACGATTGTAGCTAGGGACCCAATGTTACTTATGGAGGCTAAAAACGAGTGTAGCTAGGGACCTAATGTTACTTAGAAAGCTAAAAACGAGTGTAGCTAGGGACCCAATGTTACTTAAGAAGGCTAAAAAACGATTGTAGCTAGGGACCCAATGTTACTTATGAAGGCTAAAAACGAGTGTAGCTAGGGACCTAATGTTACTTAGAAAGCTAAAAACGAGTGTAGCTAGGGACCCAATGTTACTTAAGAAGGCTAAAAAACGATTGTAGCTAGGGACCCAATGTTACTTAAGAAGGCTAAAAAACGAGTGTAGCTAGGGACCCAATGTTACTTAAGAAGGATAGAAAATGAGTGTAGCTAGGGACCCAATGTTACTTAAGAAGGCTAAAAAAAAAGTGTAGCTACGGACCATATATTACTTAAGGCGGCTAAAAAACGAGTGTAGCTAGGGACCCAATGTTACTTGAGAAGGCTAAAAAACGAGTGTAGCTAGGGACCCAATGTTACTTGAGAAGGCTAAAAACGAGTGTTGCTAGGGACCCAATGTTACTTATGAAGGCTAAAAACGAGTGTAGCTAGGGACCTAATGTTACTTAGAAAGCTAAAAACGAGTGTAGCTAGGGACCCAATGTTACTTAAGAAGGCTAAAAAACGATTGTAGCTAGGGACCCAATGTTACTTATGAAGGCTAAAAACGAGTGTAGCTAGGGACCTAATGTTACTTAGAAAGCTAAAAACGAGTGTAGCTAGGGACCCAATGTTACTTAAGAAGGCTAAAAAACGATTGTAGCTAGGGACCCAATGTTACTTATGAAGGCTAAAAACGAGTGTAGCTAGGGACCTAATGTTACTTAGAAAGCTAAAAACGAGTGTAGCTAGGGACCCAATGTTACTTAAGAAGGCTAAAAAACGATTGTAACTAGGGACCCAATGTTACTTAAGAAGGCTAAAAACGAGTGTAGCTAGGGACCCAATGTTACTTAAGAAGGCTAAAAAAAAGTGTAGCTAGGGACCCAATGTTACTTCTGAAGGCTAAAAACGAGTGTACCTAGGGACCCAATGTTACTTAAGAAGGCTAAAAATGAGTGTAGCTAGGGACCCAATGTTACTTAAGAAGGCTAAAAACGAGAGTAGCTAGGACCCAATGTTACTTATGAAGGCTAAAAACGAGTGTAGCTAGGGACCCAATGTTACTTAAGAAGGCTAAAAACGAGTGTAGCTAGGGACCCAATGTTACTTAAGAAGGCTAAAAAACGAGTGTTGCTAGGGACCAAATGTTACTTAGGGCTAAAAAAATGAGTGTTAGCTAGGGACCCAATGTTACTTATGAAGGCTAAAAAAGGAGTGTAGCTAGAGACCAAAAGTTACTTAAGAAGGCTAAAAAATGAGTGTAGCTAGGGACCCAATGTTACTTAAGGCTAAAAATGAGTGTTAGCTAGGGACCCAATGTTACTTGTGAAGGCTAAAAAAAAGAGTGTAGCTAGGGACCAAAAGTTACTTAAGAAGGCTAAAAAACAAGTGTAGCTAGGGACCCAATGTTACTTAAGAAGGCTAAAAAATGAGTGTAGCTAGGGACCCAATGTTACTTAAGAAGGCTAAAAAAAAGTGTAGCTAGGACCAATATTACTTAAGGCGGCTAAAAAACGAGTGTAGCTAGGGACCCAATGTTACTTAGAAGGCTAAAATACGAGTGTAGCTAGGGACCCAATGTTACTTAAAAAGGCTAAAAACGAGTGTAGCTAGGGACCCAATGTTACTTTTGAAGGCTAAAAACGAGTGTAGCTAGGGACCCAATGTTACTTAAAAGGCTAAAAACGAGTGTAGCTAGGGACCCAATGTTACTTAAAAAGGCTAAAAACGAGTGTAGCTAGGGACCCAATGTTACTAATGAAGGATAAAAATGAGTATAGCTAGGGACCCAATGTTACTTAAGAAGGCTAAAAAAAAGTGTAACTAGGGACCCAATGTTACTTAAGAAGGCTAAAAAACGAGTGTAACTAGGGACCCAATGTTACTTAAGAAGGATAGAAAATGAGTATAGCTAGGTACCCAATGTTACTTAAGAAGGCTAAAAAAAAGTGTAGCTACGGACCATATATTACTTAAGGCGGCTAAAAAACGAGTGTAGCTAGGGACCCAATGTTACTTAGAAGGCTAAAAAACAAGTGTTGCTAGGGACCCAATGTTACTTTTGAAGGCTAAAAACGAGTGTAGCTAGGGACCCAATGTTACTTAAGAAGGCTAAAAACAAGTGTAGCTAGGGACCCAATGTTACTTAAGAAGGCTAAAAACGAGTGTAGCTAGGGACCCAATGTTACTTATGAAGGCTAAAAACGAGTGTAGCTAGGGACCCAATGTTACTTAAGAAGGCTAAAAACGAGTGTAGCTAGGGACCAATGTTACTTAAGAAGGATAGAAAATGAGTATAGCTAGGGACCCAATGTTACTTAAGAAGGCTAAAAAAAGTGTAGCTAGGGACCCAATGTTACTTAAGAAGGATAAAAATGAGTATAGCTAGGGACCCAATGTTACTTAAGAAGGCTAAAAAAAAGTGTAGCTAGGGACCCAATGTTACTTAAGAAGGCTAAAAATGAGTGTAGCTAGGGACCCAATGTTACTTAAGAAGGCTAAAAAAAAGTGTAGCTAGGGACCCAATGTTACTTAAGAAGGCTAAAAATGAGTGTAGCTAGGGACCCAATGTTACTTAAGAAGGCTAAAAAAAAGTGTAGCTAGGGACCCAATGTTACTTAAGAAGGATAAAAATGAGTATAGCTAGGGACCCAATGTTACTTAAGAAGGCTAAAAAAAGTGTAACTAGGGACCCAATGTTACTTAAGAAGGATAGAAAATGAGTATAGCTAGGTACCCAATGTTACTTAAGAAGGCTAAAAAAAAGTGTAGCTACGGACCATATATTACTTAAGGCGGCTAAAAAACGAGTGTAGCTAGGGACCCAATGTTACTTAGAAGGCTAAAAAACAAGTGTTGCTAGGGACCCAATGTTACTTATGAAGGCTAAAAACGAGTGTAGCTAGGGACCCAATGTTACTTAAGAAGGCTAAAAAACGAGTGTTGCTAGGGACCCAATGTTACTTATGAAGGCTAAAAACGAGTGTAGCTAGGGACCCAATGTTACTTAAGAAGGCTAAAAACGAGTGTAGCTAGGGACCCAATGTTACTTAAGAAGGCTAAAAACGAGAGTAGCTAGGGACCTAATGTTACTTATGAAGGCTAAAAACGAGTGTAGCTAGGGACCAAAAGTTACTTAAGAAGGATAGAAAATGAGTATAGCTAGGTACTCAATGTTACTTAAGAAGGCTAAAAAGAAGTGTAGCTACGGACCATATATTACTTAAGGCGGCTAAAAAACGAGTGTAGCTAGGGACCCAATGTTACTTAAGAAGGCTAAAAACGAGTGTAGCTAGGGACCCAATGTTACGTATGAAGGCTAAAAACGAGTGTAGCTAGGGACCCAATGTTACTTATGAAGGCTAAAAACGAGTGTACCTAGGGACCCAATGTTACTTGAGAAGGCTAAAAAACGAGTGTTGCTAGGGACCCAATGTTACTTATGAAGGCTAAAAACGAGTGTAGCTAGGGACCCAATGTTACTTATGAAGGCTAAAAACAAGTGTAGCTAGGGACCCAATGTTACTTAAGAAGGACAGAAAACGAGTATAGCTAGGGACCCAATGTTACTTAAGAAGGATAGAAAACGAGTATAGCTAGGGACCCAATGTTACTTAAGAAGGATAGAAAACGAGTATAGCTAGGGACCCAATGTTACTTAAGAAGGATAGAAAACGAGTATAGCTAGGGACCCAATGTCACTTAAGAGGGCTAAAAAATGAGTGTAGCTACGGACCAAATGTTGCTCAAGAATGCTAAAAATCGAGCTAGTTACAAAATTATTTCATTTGGAAGATGAATTCAAAACGTGTTTACATTTATTCAATATTTATGAAAACACTAAAGATTTACCCTTACGATGTTTTTTCAAACCGAATATCAACGATATTGTTCATCCTATATCACTTAATGATTTAATAAAAGTAAATATACTTACATGCAAATATGCATGTTTTGATGTTGTTACTGTTTTTTAAAATATTTTATTTTAATTGGTTATTATATGTAAGATGGTTTATTTATTTCCTTATTTCCTTGTAGCTTAGCAAGTAATAATAATAATAATAATAATAATAATAATAATAATAATAATAATAATTCCTTCCCTCACTGGGCTATATTTCCCTTTTGGAGTCCCTGGTCTTATAGCATTTTTCTTTCCAACTAGGGTTGTAGCTAATAATAATAATAATAATAATAATAATAATAATAATAATAATAATAATAATAATAATAAATAATAAATAGTAATAAAAAATAATAAAAGATATTGAAATAATAATAGATAATAATAGTAATAATAATAATAACAATAATAATAATAATAATATAAAATAATAATAAAACAAAATAATAATAAAATAATAATAATAATAATAATAATAATAATAATAATAATAATAATAATAATAATAATAATAATAATATGCATACACAAATGAAGGAAAACATCCATTCCATGAAACTCTAAATACACTTATAATCATTAAGATCTTTTCCTTCAAGACGTTTTCCAAAAATCATTTGTATACATTCTTAACGACGTCGTAAAATATGATAAGCCCTCCAAATACTGCAAAACCCGATAGAGCGTAGGCCTCCTCCATAGGCCTTCTCCGGAAGGCCTCGCTCCATAAATTCCCGGCGTCTTGTACTGTGACAATTTGCCAAAATGGCACATCTCGAGTTAGGCCTACTTATGGCGTTCATAATCTTCCTGATTTTATGGTCCAACTTAATGGGTCGCTTTTTGTTTTTCTTGTTTGTTTGAATTCCTGTTCACTTTAGATTCGGATAATTTCAAGATTTAGGCCTATTAGTATGATTTGTATTACTTATTAACTAATAGGCAACCATATCTATATCTCTAATTTGTTTCTTTCGCGAAAACAAATATTTGAACTACCATTTCATGAACTAAACTTCGAATGTAAATATACTCTAGGCCTATTAGTATGATTTATATTATTTATTAATAGGCAATAAAAACTTTGAGCATCTCTATATCTCTAATTTGTTTCTTACGCGAAAACAAATATTTGAACTACCATTTCATGAACTAAACTTCGAATGTAAATATACTATATGCCTATTAGTATTATTTATATTATTAATTACTAGGCAATAAAAACTTTGAGCATCTATATATCTCTAATTTGTTTCTTACGCGAAAACAGAAATATTTGAACTACCATTTCATGAACTAAACTTCGAATGTAAATATACTGTAGGCCTATTAATATGATTTATATTATTAATTAATAGGCAATAAAAACTTTGAGCATCTATATATCTCTTAACTTAGTTTCTTACGCGAAAACAGGAATATTTTAACCCCAATTTCATGAACTAAACTTCGAATGTAAATATACTGTAGACCTATTAGTAGAATTTTTCTTAGTTATTAGTTAATAGACAATCATAACATTGAGCATCTAAATATCTCTAACTTGTTTCTTACGTGCAAACATATATTCATGAACTAAAATTCCCTCGAATGTAAATATACAGTAGGCCTACTAGTATGATTTACAATAGGCCGTAATTAATGAACAATAAGAACTTTGAAAATCTATACTTCTCCAACTTGTCTTTTACTCGAAAAACAGAAATATTTCAAATCTAATTTCATGAACTAAACATCTGCAGAAATATAGACATAAAGAACTAGGTATTTAACATATGCCTCCAGTCCTAGATACATTTTCCATCTTCATTTTCCTCTGATATAATAAATGGGCCGACCGCTGAACCAGGCCTAGGCCGAGTGCTGGACACGACCATAAAAAAAAAAGGGAACCAAGATTTAGAGATTCGGCTTTCCATAATAACTCCCTGGAAGATCTGCCCGGCCGCTACACCCCCCCCCCCTTCCCCCCCCCACCCCCGTCGGGTGGATATCCAGTCAGGACCCTCCCTCCCCCCCTTCCTCTTATGCCCGGAGAATATATATATACATATGTTTATATATATATGTGCCATTCTCTCATACCTACCCCCTCCCCTGGTAGCATCTTAACATTTGCCTAATACCCGCGAAGTTGAGCGAAATTCTTGGCAAAATGCTAAAGATGGTGTCGTTGAGAGCGGAGATTAGAGGAGGATTTTCGAGAGGCGCCCTCCTCAGCACTTGCGGTGATGACAGGGTAAAGACAAGGAGGGGGGAGAGGGGGAGGGTAAAAAAAAAAAGGGGGGGGGCATGGCAGACAAAAATATTTCAGGCTGCGAAAAATAATAGATACGCTCTTTGTAATTCTTCTTTTGACAGTTAAAAGTACGGGTATGTTTTCAACTGTCTATTGATGATTATATTATAGGATTTTTCTTTTTTTTTGGGGGGGGGAGGTTTAAAGATAAAATGGGGGGGGGGCTCACGGAAGATTAAAATATTACAGGCGACGAAAAAAATTTGATACGTTCTTTGTAAATTCTTCTATTGACAGTAAAAAGAAATGGTATATGTTTTTCCTTGTCTATTGATAAATAAATTATGAGGTTTTTTTTTTTTTGGGGGGGGGGGATAGGTTTAAAGACAAAGTAAGGGGGGGGGGGGCGATGGCAGACGAAAATATTCCAGGCTACGAAAACTAAATACGTTCATTGTAATTCTATTGACAGCTAAAAGGACGGGTATATGCTATTCACTGTCTATTAATAAATACATTATAAACCTGTGCGCGCGTGTGCGTGCACATCTATCTAAATGTTTAGCCAGAATTTTTGACGGGTCGTGTACACTAGTAATAATATAATAAACTTTTGTTTTGTTTATGGTGATGCTGAAAAGTATAAATCATATAAAATTTGGAATGACTTCAGCTTGTTAAACCTTTTACCGTAGAAAATGTTTTCAGCAAAAATAAAAGTTACTTTACAGATTTACTAGTTAAATTGACCAATGGATAATATTCGTAAGCCATATTTTATTAAAAAATCTATATGAACAGCCATGAAGGGCTAATGATAGATTTGACTTACATTTCAGAGGAGTAAGTTGAAGGTTGGCTTTCGATAAAATTGTTAAAGTATTATATACACTGTTGACAATTTTCCGTAAAAAAACGATAAAAATCCCGAATATTATCCGTAAAAAACGATAAAAATTCCGAATATTATCCGTAAATAACGGTAAAAATCCCGAATATTATCCGTAAAAAATGGTAAAAATACAGAATATTATCGGTAAAAAAACGGTAAAAATCCCGATTTTTCCCATAAAAATGGTAAAAATACAGAAAATTTTCCGTAAAAAAACGGTAAGAATCCCGAATATTATCCGTAAAAAAAAACGGTAAAAATCCCGAAAATTTTCCGTTAAAAATGGAAAAATCCCGAATATTATCTGTAATAAAACGATAAAACTCCCGAATATTATCCGTAGAAAACGGTAAAAATCCCGAATATTATCTGTAATAAAACGGTAAAAATCCCGAATATTATCCGTAGAAAACGGTAAAAATCCCGAATATTATCTGTAATAAAACGGTAAAAATCCTGAATATTATCCGTACAAAAATGGAAAAAATCCCCAAAATTTCAGTGAAAACCGGTAAAAATCCTGGAACACATGTTGCCAGACATTTACCGTTTTAAAAACGGATATATTGACGTCAAGGAGTGATATTGCTGTCACCAAACCGCAAAATATAATAACAAAGCAAGGTAAAATTACTGTCGCCTGTATTTTACTGAAATACGCCTGAGAACAATACATTTTTACGGAGAATCTCCGATTAGAATTACAGTTTTTTAAAGAGTACAAATTACCTGGATTATGCACTTAAAAATTTTTGATAATAAAAAAAAAAAAAAAAAAAAAAAAAAAAAAAAAACACCCTCAGGTTCAAAAGATTTCAAGTCGTAGGCAATAAAACACAACAGCATACCAGAGAATAATCAACTGATTAGTATTTAGTTAATGTTAACATGATTACTATTGGTAAAATCAAAAGCAAAATTTGATACCAAAAGGCGTGTTGATAAAGATTACTGAAATTAAGACATTCATATATGAAAATAACTTTTGTATATCATATAACTAGGCGTTTATTGTTCGGTAATATATATATATATATATATATATATATATATATATATATATATATATAATGGAAAATTGCGTCTTGATAAGATTACTGAAATTAAAGCATTCATATATGAAAATAACTTTTGAATATCATATAACTAGCCGTTTATTGCTTGGTAAAAATATATATATATATATATATATATATATATATATATATATATACATATATATAAATATGTATATATATATATTTATATATATATATATATATATATATATATATATATATGTATATATATATATAATGGAAAATTGCGTCTTGATAAGATTACTGAAATTAAAGCATTCATATATGAAAATAACTTTTGTATATCATATAACTAGCCATTTATTGCTTGGTAAAACCAAAAAGAAAATGAATAACGCAAAATTGCGTGTTGATAAGATGATTAAAATTGAAGTATTAATATATGAAACTATATTTTACATTCTATATAACCAGTCAGTTATAGGATCAATATTTGAGATATTCAGAAACGCCTTAACAGATAAGTACGTGGCCTTTTTGATGGAAGGCAAAATCTTTTAACTTTCTCGTTATTTCCTTGTACAGATAGAAAAAAAAAAAACCTAATTTTAATCGGAAGTCCTCCGTAAAAATTATACTGCTCTCAGCCGTATTAAGTAAAATATAGGCGACTGTAATTTTACCTTTCTTTGTTATTATCTTTTACGGGTTGGTGACCGTAAAATCACTCCTTAACGTCAATATATCCCGTTTTTAAAACTCAGGGAGAGATGTTTACACTAGAAAAAAAAGAACCGTAATTTTAATCGGAAATTCTCCGTAAAAATATACTGTTCACAGCCGTATTTCAGTAAAATATAGACGACCGTAATTTTACCCTACTTTGTTATTATCTTTTACGGGTTGGTGACTGTAATATCACTCCATTACGTCAAAATATCCATTTATAAAACGTAAATGCCTGGCAATATTTATTCCAGGAATTTTACCGTTTTATACGGCAAATTTTCAACAGTGCGCTCCCTAGTATTTCTAATATGCAATCTAATAAAAACATTCAATAAATCGTAGATACTGAAGTAATAAGAAGTTTTTTAGTTATGTATTACATTATATCAGAAAATACGTGTGATTCAACACTTTAAAGGTTTAATGGCTACTCATGAATGACAGAGGCAAGGCACAGTGACATTGCCCTAGCAAGCAGGACACTGCACTAGAGACTGACTATATATACATACGATCAGCGCCCAAGCCTCCTCTCCACCCAAGCTACGACCACGGGGGGACCAGGCAATGGCTGCTGATGACATGGCAGAATTATAGACTGCCCCAAACCCGGCCTCCTTAGCTCACAAGGGGCGCCAACAAGGAAAATAGCCCAGTGAGGAAAAGAAACAGGAAAAAATATATATTTTAAGAACAGTAACAACATTAAAGTAAATATTTCCTCTATAAACTATAAAAACTTTAACAAAACAAGTGGAAGAGAAATCAGATAGAATAGTGTGCCCGAGTGTACCCTCAAGCAAGAGAACTCTAACCAAAGACAGTGGAAGACCATGGTACAGAGGCTATGGCACTACCCAAGACTAGAGAACAATGGTTTGATTTTGGAGTGTCCTTCTCGAAAAAAAAAAATCTAAATTCTATTTGTTTCAAAGAGATTCTTTGAAATTATTCACCACAGTTCAATTGATTAATCATTGTTGACGATTTCTAATATTTTATTTTTGACGCAACAAGCTAAAATTTAAGATGATATCCGATTCCATTTCAGGATGGGATGAAAATCAGTCCAATTTTGAATTTAATTTATTTCAAAATAAGTTCAACATTTTGGTCTAAATTTCACTCATGTTTTTTAAATTGTCATATTGGGTATGACTTAATGAAAAATGCTTTAATATGTCATTGTGATCAGAAATGACAGTAAACTAGCAGATATTAACGCTAACTATCACAGAATGCCTCTTAAAACCAGATCAAGGGTAAAACCAGGGGGGGGGGGGGGGTTACACTTAAGGGTACACTCGGGCACACAATCTATTTTATTATTCCTCATTTTGTTTTGCTAATTTTTTATAGTTATATAGGAAATATTTATCTTAATGTTGTTACTGTTCTAAAAATATTTAATTTTTCCTTGTTTCCTTTACTCACTGGGCTGTTTTCCCCCTTGGGGCCCCTGGGCTTATAGCATCCTGCTTTTCCAACTAGGGTTGTAGCTTAGCAAGTAATAATAATAATAATAATAATAATAATAATAATAATAATAATAATAATAATAGTAATAATAATAAAATGGCAAGATTCATCATGAAATGAAAACATGAAAAACCTTGATAGATCTGATCAGACCTGGCATGAGGACTGCTGACAATTTATCCAAGCCAGTCTCCATACTTGGAAATGAAGTCACCAGACGTGACTAGGCCACGAGGCAAGGGGTTGAGCTACACACATTTCTCTCTAAAAAGCAATTAGTCATCAAATTCTATAAAACGGACAGGAAAACTCTTACATAGTTTGACAGATACTTTATACTGTCCAGTTTGGCAATATGTCAGTGGAGATTATATCTACTGATGCTCAGCAAAACAAGAAAACCAAAAAGTACAGTTGAACACATGATTTCCAGGCACACCCTACTCTGACGAATTGTACCCTTTCAGATCCTATCTGTACAGCGAGTAACCAAACAGATAGTGTACCGAGAGATGGCAGGGTTGGTGCGTTGAGTTAAACACAAGAACTGGCAGTGCAAAAAGCGTGTGACAGGGTGCAAATCCTCAGAGCGAGGTGTGCCGGAAATTCTAGTGTTCAACTGTACATACTTACTGAAAGAAGGCCAGCAAAATAGTAACAAAAGGGAATCATTCACCAATAGTTAACGCAAAACTATCTATTGATTAAAAACATGAAATTCATAACACTTTTCAAAACGAGAAATCGCCAAAAGGCTGTCCAGAAATGAGGACAGTAATAGCAAAACAAAACATCCGAAATATAAGATTAATACCCCTGTTGAAGAAGATATATAATCAAAATAGTTGAATAGCCTCTGTACCATTGTTTTTTAATGTCTTAGGTTAAAATTCTCTTGTTTTACGATGCAGTCTGTTTCTTCATTTCCTTTCCTCACTCGGATATTTTTCCCTGTTGAAGTCCTTGGGCTTATAGCATCCAGCTTTTCAACTTAGGGTTGTACCTTAGCTCCTGCTAATAATAACAAATAATAATAAATATTGATAGATTTAAAAAATGGTTTCAATGGTTACTTGTAAGTAAGCGAGTCAAATGTACAGTATTGTCAATCATTGTCAGTCACAATCATTAAGCATATGGGGAAGTCAATATAATTAGCCAAAATTACAACTACTATTATTATTATTATTATTATTATTATTACTTGCTAAGCTACAACCCTAGTTGGAAAAGCAGGATGCTATAAGCCCAGGGGCTCCTACTGGAAAAATAGCCCAGTGAAGAAAGAAAACAAAAAAAAAATATTTCAAGAACAGTAACAACATTAAAACAGATATTTCCTACATAAACTATAAAAACTTTACCAAAACAAGAGGAAGAGAAATAAAATAAAATAGTGTTCCCGAGTGTACCCTCAAGCAAGAGAACCCTATCCCAAGACAGCGGAAGACCATGGTACATAGGTTATGGCACTACCCAAGATAAGAGAGCAATGGTTTGATTTTGGAGTGTCCTCCTAAAAGAGTTGCCTACCGCAGCTAAAGAGTCTCTTCTACTACACTATCTTTTACCTATTACTTATTTCTTAGTTACATTGTACGAGTTACAAAGTTTGAAATGACGAAGATTTTAGATTTTAGCCTTTACGATTTACTATGGAATTATTTTCTCTATTTTCTGAAGCCTTAAACTTACTGTACTTTAAACTAGATTTAATGCTATTTCAATTCTCTCTCTCTCTCTCTCTCTCTCTCTCTCTCTCTCTCTCTCTCTCTCTCTCTCTCTCTCTCTCTCTCTCTCTCTCATTCTTTACTTCTAGTGACCTAATTTTACATGGAGTTTACATAGACACACTACCCTATTCAATTTCTTTATTAAAAGACACAATGCATTTATACAGTATATACTATATATACATATATATCTATATATACATATATATATATATATATATATATATATATACATATATATATATATATATATATATATATATATATATATTTTTATATACATATATATATATATATATATATATATTATATATACATATACATATATATAGATATATAGATATATATATATATATATATATAGATATATATATATATATATATATATATATATATATATATATATATATATACAGTATATATATATATATATATATATATATATATATATATAGTTATGCATGTATATATGAGGTATGTTTCTGTGTCTGTGAATGTGTACGTACATATCTATGAGTACGTGAATGTGAAGATAGCAGATCCCAACTGCATATCAAATACAAGACATATATCAATTACTGGTATCCCTTCTCCATCTAAAGCAAGCTTCGTTAGAGAATGACGACCTTGACCTGAGCTTTAGAAAGCGGCTCCTCCACACGAGGTCAGGTCATGGAAAGAAACCATCGCTCCTCACTTTTCCAAGAGAGGGACTAACGTCATGGCGGGTTACAGTAAGTAAGTATGGAAAGATGAGAATATTACTTCACTGGTTAAATCATTTATAAGTAAGAACTAGAGAACGGCTTACATACTTCAAGAATTATGTTACACGTTAAATTCTCTTTGACTATTTCTTACATTTGAAAATTTCTAGAAGATAATTCGGCGGCCCCATAACGAAATAGCTTTTTTTTCAAGTTTTTCCTCATAGATTACTCGGAAACTAAATTATTAAGCATTTACACGCAGTATAACTAATCTGTTTAATGCTAACATATATATAATTCCTTCATTAATTTTCTGAACTTTCCTTTCTCCTGTTTTTCTCTTCATTGTCGTCTCTCTTACAGTTCTCTCATTACAATTTGGTTCTTTCTCTTGCATGTTTTCCTACTCCTACAAAGGAAAGCTTTTTTTTTATTGTTCCTTTTATCCCTGTTTATCTTTTCACTGACGTCTCTGTTATCGTCATTTTATTAGTTTCCTCTCTCTCTTGCATCTTTGTCTCCTCTTAAAAAGCTGGTTTCTTTCTTTCCTTTTATCAGTATCATCCAACTTCCCTTCTTTAAATTTCTTTTTCCTTTTGTAGTTTTCATCGAAGATCGTCTGACATATCTCAAACGCTTGAAAATTCACACAAGATCCCAAATTTGCGTCTTGTCCCTCTCGACTTTTCGACAGAGAGAGAGAGAGAGAGAGAGAGAGAGAGAGAGAGAGAGAGAGAGAGAGAGAGAGAGAGAGAGAGAGAGAGATCACAGGGGCGAAAAAAAAGCGAAGCCGCTTCATCCTCAAGTGTAAACAAAAAGAGACAGAGTATCAGATCGACCATAATTCTATATCTTACCGAGATGTTCTTCAGGGGCCCATCGTTAGCGGGACCGGAGCAAGCAACTTCCGACCGCGCGCCGGGCCGACATACGGGCGAGGATGAGTCGCAGGTTCCTACGGTTTGTGGCCCCTAGACCCTCTTTGGTTTTCGCTAGGGGAAGGGGGGGAGGGGGAAGGGGAAGGAGATGCTCTGATATGATGGCGGCGCCTCATGAATAAATGCATGGCAGTTGTGATTTGATGCTTCCATCCGAAGGCTCTTATAGCGATGAGATTTCCGACGCTATTGATTTTTGCGGGCGGACGTCCTTAAGGTCCATCGCCGGAGGTGTTCGCCTCGGCAAGATCGGCCTTACGGACGGAGCTGACTCCTGCCGTCACCGCAAGGGAGAGATGTAAATGGAAACAATAAAGCCACGAGCATTATTGGTAATCTATGGTAAATGTGTACTTACATCTCGAGCAGTGAGGCCACTCTTGCAGGATTGTAGCCAATGAAAACCGTGCAATTGCAACGTTACAACCCGCCGTCAGCTCCTAAAAGTCAAGATTCATAGCCGGCGTTCAAGCGATATAAAAGTGAAACCAATCTTAACGCAGATGAAGATAGAAGAAGGATTGCGATTGGCCCAGATCTGCC
>NC_090726.1:201012917-201045417 GCF_036898095.1 Palaemon carinicauda
AAAATGTTATCTTTCTATTATCAATAACATCTATTTTCAGCTCTAAATTTCTCTTGGTTTAGTCTATCTTTCTTTTTTTTTAACTTTGAAAGGAAATCTTTTTAAATTGTAAAAAAATTCTTTCTATTATCAACATCTGTTTTCAGCTCTAAATTTCTCGGGGTTTATTCTACCTTTCTTTTTTTTCTAACTTTGGAAAGAAATCTTTTTAAATTATGAAAAAAAAAATATTTCTATTATCAACATATTTTTCCTGCTATGAATTTCTTGGGGGTTTATTTCATCTTTTTTTTTCTTTTTCTTTTAGAAAGAAATCTTTTTAAATTGTAAAAATATCATTATTTTCCATTATCAAAAATATCTTTTTTTCAGCTCTAAATTTCTCGGGGTTTATTTCATCTTTTTTTTTTCTTACTTTGGAAAGAAATCTTTTTATATTGTAAAAATATCCTTATTTTTCATTATCAACGACATTTTTGTTCATCTCTAAACTTCTTGGGGTTCATTCTTTCTTTCTTTCTTTTTTTTTTCTTTTATTTTGGTGAAAAGAAGTCTTTTCAAATTGTAAAAATATCATGTTTTTTTTCTAATATAAACTGGTCCTTTAATAAGTATATTGTTTACTACTCTGTAGTAAAGACATTATTTCCATTATGTTTTATATTATAACAGTAGATATTTTCACCCAAACCATTCATCTTTTAATATCAACCTGATTTTTTAATGCGTTTCGTAAATATTCGACTGTGATTGTTTAAAGTTATTCTCTGCTATAAAAAAATAATATTTATTACATATAAATATTGCAATCTCTTCCAGGTATTTCCCTGAACCACAGAGTATAAGAAAATCATATGAATTTTGGCCAATGCAAATTCGTCGAATTTTCTTCGGTAACAACATAAAAAAGACAGAATATACAACGAACAAGGAGACAGAATAACATGTAGAAAATATTGCACATAGCATCAAATTCCGCAATAAATTATCTTCTTGGAAAAACAGGGGAAATAGCCCAATGAGGAAAAGAAACAAGGACAAATACAACTGAATCATAGAAACCACAACAGTATGATGATCTGAAATCATGTTTTTTTCCAGCAGAGAAAAAAACAGCAAATACAGATCTGCATAATCTGATAATCGGTGATTCCCCACACCATAGATGTGGGATGAAGAGTCCTGACAGGTTTTACAAAAAGGCTTAGGACTAGGCAAGCTACCCTCCGCCTACAACTGAATGAAGCAGTCACTGTCTTTACGAGGCGCATTTGCACTGACTCGCAAGGGTGCCCTTTTAGCTGGAAAAGTTTCCTGCTAGCTGATTGGTTGGACAAGATAATTCTAGCCAATCAGCAAGCAGGAAATTTTTCCGAGCTAAAAGGGCACCGCAGCGAGGCAGTGCAAATGCGCCCAATTAAAAAAAAATGTGTATAGTACCTAGAGACAAGGGAAAGAGACAAGACATTAAAATATGTGAAATGCTAGATTCTCTTAATACTTGCTAGAAAATGATGAACCAGTGACATAGATGATATTGAAAAATTCTTTCTGGTTCGACTAGATTCAATCAAGATTCGGTAAAATATGTTTATCAACTTGCAAAAGAATTAATTGAACTGTATCCTTAATACATATCTGTATGTATGTATGTATGTATGTATGTACAGTATATATATATATATATATATATATATATATATATATATATACATGTATATATATGTTTGTATGTATGTGTATGTATATATATATATATATATATATATATATGTGTGTGTGTGTGCGTGTGTGCGTGTGTGTGCGTGCGTGTATATATATATATATATATATATATATATATATATATATATATATATATATATATATATATATGTATATATTGATCCAGGAAATTATATCACGGAACAAATATTATGAATAATCTTAATCTTTTATCCTTTAATATTTTCCAGGAGACCAAAATCAAAATTTTTTTATACTTCCTTCGGCAGAAAAAAATTCAATATGAAGATAAAAAAATGTAAAGTAAATTCAGTATAAAACTCAAAACAAGTTGCGGAACAAATAAATTAATATTTAAATAGGAAGAAATGACAATAAACTCAATAATAAAAGCCAAATTACAAATCAGTAACAAGATATTACAACGCAAAGATGTGTACATTTTACTAAACGTCCATAACATCCAAATTATTATTTTCTTAATTAATTCTTCTCTTAAAAAAAATTATTATTTTCTTAATTAATTCTTCTCTTTAAAAAAAAAAAGATTATTTTTTTAATTAATTCTTCTCTTTAAAAAAAATTTCTTAATTAATTCTTCTTTTTAAAAAAAAATTATTATTTTCTTAATTAATTCTTTTCTTAAAAAAAAAAAACCCAAAAAAAAAAAAAAACAGTAGTTAAAGGTCACTCGTGAATGGTAGAGGCAATGGACAGTGACGATGCCCTAGACACTGACCATATATACATATGATCAGTACCCAAGACTCTCTCCGCCTAAGCTAGGACCAGGAAGGGCCAGACAATGGCTGCTGATGCCACAACAGGTATACCTCTAGCTTGCCCAAGCTAGAATCCGGAAGGACCAGGCAATGGCTGCTAATGACGCAGCAGGTATACCTATAGCTTGCCCAAGCTAGAACCAGGAGGGGCCAGGCAATGGCTGCTAATGACACAGCAGGTATACCTCTAGCTTGCCCAAGCTAGAATCCGGGAGGACCGGGCAATGGCTCCTGATGACGCAGCAGGTATACCTATAGCTTGCCCATGCTAGAACCACGAGGGGCCAGGATATGGCTGCTAACGACTTGGAAGGTATACCTATAGGCTCCCCTAAAAGCCCCTATCCTTAGCTCACAAGGGTGGTGAGGTTGCAGATATTACAAAACACTAACGAGTTTGACCATGACTCGAACTCCAGTTCGGCAGATTGCCAGGCAGGAAAGTTTCCAATAGGCTACCGGAACTTAATAAGACACTGATCGTAAGTAATTATGAATTAGATGTAAGTTGAATGAGAGAAAATTCAATTTGAATATTTGCCTTGAATTTGCAGATAACGCTTTATATTTAATGTTATTTCTCGAGTTAACTTTTTTATATTTATATGCATTATGAACAAGTTTTTTTTAAATATTTCTATGCATTATGAACAAGTTCTTTTTAATATGATATGCATTAGGATAGTTTTTTTTTTAAATATTTATATGCATTATGAGCGTTTTTTTTATATTTAAATGCATTAGGAAAAGTTTTTTTTTTAATATTTATATGTCTTATGGACGTTTTTTTTTTATATTCAAAGGCATTAAGAATTTTTTTTTTTAAACAAAAAGATTCATATGCATTATGAACAAGTTTTTCTTTTTAAATATTTAAACGCATTATGATTTTTTTTTAATATTCATATGCATCATGAAAGTTTTTTAATATTTATATGCATTAAGAACAAGTTTTTTTTTCCTATATATTTATATGCATTATGAACAATCTGCAAAAATATATCAAATGCATTATAAAAATTCACACTTTTTAAGGATTCCTAAATAGTATAGCGATTTGCACTGAACGCATACACAAAAGGATTGCAAGTCGCTTGTCGTTCATTTTATGCTAAATCAGTTAAAGAACCTTACAATTAACACATTCGTTCTCAATAACTAGCACCAATACATATTTATGCAATGGAAGTTTCTTCTAATCATAAATAAAATTAAACTGATTCATAAAATGAAAAACGAAATTATCATATTGTTAGAAATAAGCCAAGAGTACATTTATATAATCTAGACTACAAACTGCTATATTACCTTTCGCATATTTTAGTTAAAATCGTGGTAGAATTGAAAAAGAAATTTGAAAAAAAATATTCAGACGTCTACTTGATTTTGTACATATTTTGCTGATTATAAATTACTTACTAAAATCTATGCGTTTAAAATATAGAGGAATATATATTTAAAAAAATTTCAATGAGTTACGAAATAACATAAATCTCACAATAGCAATTCACAAAAAAAAAAAATGATAAAGAAAATCTTTGGACGCAGTGAAGAAGAAAAAGTAAGTGAAATCGAGAGTGCGCAGCCCGTAGAGTTTCACATCCGATGGCCAGAGGTTTACGATCAGTTAGCGGCCGTTTGTATGCGGCCTGGCTGGCAACGTTATACGTGATGACGAGTAAGTACGCTCTTCTAGCAAAAGGAGGGGGAGGGGAGGGGGAGGGGGAGAGGGAGGGAGAGGAGGAAGGGGATGGAGGATACAAGAGTAAGGAGGATGGGAAAGTAAAGGGGGAGGGGGAAGTAAAAAGAAAACCAGGGCTAAGGGAACGAAAGCAGAGAATGATAGTAAAGCATTTCAAGAATGAATTAACATCAAACGATTACCAACAATTATTATTATAAAAGGGATAAATTTAGTTACCAAAAGTAATAAAGTAAAAACATAAAAGGAATAAAGACATAAACTATTAATAAGAATAAAATTTAAAAGGAAATGGAGAGAGAGAGAGAGAGAGAGAGAGAGAGAGAGAGAGAGAGAGATCATACTAAACTCCAATCCTTTTATATGAGAGAGAGAGAGAGAGAGAGAGAGAGAGAGAGAGAGAGAGAGAAAGAGAGAGAGAGAGAGAGAGAGAGAGAGAGAGAGAACAGAAGGCTCATACTAAACTCCTATCCTCTTCCATGAGAGAGAGAGAGAGAGAGAGAGAGAGAGAGAGAGAGAGAGAGAGAGAGAACAGAAGCCTTATACTAAACTTCTATCCTCTTCCATGAGAGAGAGAGAGAGAGAGAGAGAGAGAGAGAGAGAGAGAGAGAAAAGAGAGAGAGAGAGAGAGAGAGACCAGAGGCCTTATGCTAAAGTCCTATCCTCTTCCATGCTAGCTCGACTTGGGCGCCTTCATTTTAACCAAGGACCATAAACTCCACTCTTGACGATGATTTTGTCAGGGCCAAAATATTCTGCTTAAAAAAGAGCGACTCGAATATCAACGCCCAATTTTTACCTTCTGCTGTAAAATCTGATCATTTTTTTTTTCATTTTAAGAATTTTTTTTTCAATTTCTGAGTTTGTTTATGCTTTAAAAATGAGATTAAAACTATTCAAATGATTTTTGTTTTTGTGATCATTTTGGTTATTGTTTGAGATATACTTTTCTATTCTCTGGTTATATATATAAAAAAAGCATTTCAAAACGAGATATTTTGTACAATTTTACATTTGAGTATGATTCATATCCTAATTCCTTAATATTCACAAAATATGATGACGTAAAATTCAAAAATCTTTTACTAAAAAAGATTCATTGAAAATAATAAAATTCTTTCTCAGTTATCCTACTTTTTAACTTATGATCTTGTACCTAAATTACTCTCTATTGTTTCCTTCATTATTCATAAGTTGATCTTTTCGACAGCTATTATTGAAGAGGTGTTTGACGACACCTCTTTACCCGTTAATAAATATAAATCATATTTTTCATAAATCTTTTCTTTTCTTAGGATTAATTCCACATGTATATATTTTTTCATGATTCATTAAAAACTTATTAATACAGTCTCCTGGAAATTCGGTATTGTTCATAAAAAAAAGACACGACATTCAGCCATTCCTTTTAAATCCAGACTTCACAGCACTTCAATCGTTTAAGGTTGTGATATCGAGTCCTAACTATTTTCAAGCTGACCACACCCGGCAGACTGTTCTGAGGCTAAAATTTTACTACAGCAGAGGTTATAAAACCATCTATTCACCCGACTAACCATTTTAAAGTCAGCCTTTCAACCAAATAGCCGATTTAGGCGATCCTTGAACCCGAAGACATTTTAAAGCTAGCCAATCATGTTGACCAGTTCACAGATAGCTAGCCACCCTTAGAGTTAACCTGAAGCTGTATGTTCACAAAGCAGTTATAAAACTGGACATTCACAATGTAGTCTTTATAAAGTCCTCATATCCACCTATCAGTTGCTTTAAAGTTAGGTATTATCCCACGACAAATTTCCCAAGGCTGTTTAAAACAGACTCCCAGTATTTTCTGAACCACTAATTTAAAATCCGGCTGTCATGTTCCGCAAATAGTTACGTTTAAGAGCTATCTATTCAAAAGCTAACTGTTTACCTTCTTTCTCACAATCATCCCTACATTAGGGGGGTCGGTTGCCTGATGCACTCTCTCCAATGCCTTCCATCAAAGGCATCCTCTTCCAACAAACATCTCTTCATAACATCCTCACCTTATCTCGCAATCTCTGCCTCCCTCTTAATCTCCTCCCCTAACAGATTCCTCCCAAGCCCCTCCTCACTCCCTCTCCACCATCCATCCTCCACACATGTCCACACCATCTCAATCGTGTCATTCTTATCATCTCTGTTTACCACACCACATCTCAAAGACTGCTGCTGCCCCTCGCGTGCTAATTCAAAACCACACGTATCAAAGATTACAATTGCAGGGCTTGCTCTTTACACCCTGCCAGCCACTTACAGCAGGTCACTGCAAATTTCTGCTATTTTTGAGACAGCCTACCATTCCCAAGCAAACAATTTATCAATATTTTACTTTTTGACGTCAGCCAATTTAAATCAGGTTGTTCATCAAGCAAGTTATTTAGAATTTCACTATTCAACGTAGCAAACACTTCTAAGCAGGTGCTTCTCCCTAAATCCATTCTTATAGATATCGATGGTAACCGACGAGGACATGGATTTCAGGGAGAGCTAGAGAGAAAATTTTCTCTTTGCAATTTCCAATACACATTTTTTCGATCAGCAATTTAAAGGTCGTTCATGAATGGCAGAAGCAAGGGACAGTGACAATGTCCTCAAGACTGACCGTATGTAAATACGATAAGGGCCCTAGCACCTCTCCACCTAAGCTACGTCTAGGGAGGACCAAGCAATGCCTGCTGGGTATCAGCAGGTAGACCTCTAAGTTTCCTCAAAACCCCCATCCTTAGCTCAAAGATGGTGAGGTTGCAGATACTACAAGAAACTATACAGCTTGAACAGGTCTCGAATCCCAAGTCCAGCAGATGGCCAGGCAGGGACGTTTCCAACAGGCTAGCCGAACCAGATGGACATTTATGGCTAGCAGTTTAAGCAACTAGTAATTTTAGAGGAGGCTTTTCATCCTTGTGACAATTAAAAGGCTATAGTCAGTAAACCAGATTATTATTATTATTATTATTATTATTATTATTATTATTATTATTATTATTATTACTTGCTAAGGTACAAACCTAATAAGAAAAGCAGGAAACTATAACTCCAGGGGCTCCAACAAGAAAAATAGCCCAGTGAGGAAAGAAAACAAGGAAAAAGGAAATATAATCAGAACAGTATCATTAAAATAAATATCTCCTATATAAACTATAAAAACTTGAACCATGAGGAAGAAAAAAAAAAGATAGAATAGTGTGCCAGAGTGTACCCTCAAGCAAGAAAAGTCTGTCGGCCGTTCACCCAGTAGCTGATTTAATTCCAAGTATTTATCCCACTTTAAATCAGATCGTTTTCATCAATAACCATTTGGCTAGCATCACCAGTATGGGTATTTTTAAGGCCGTCATTTACACCGTAAGCCACTTAAAAGATGGTAATTTTTCAAGCCGCTGTTCTAACCGTTGGAAACTTAATAGATAGCCATTTTGAGGCCGCTATTCAAGCTGTAGACCATTTAAAAAATGGTAATTTTCAAGGCCACTAATCACCCTGTTGGCCACTTAATAGACAGCCATTTTAAGGACACCATTCAGACCGTAGGCCACTTAAGAATTGGTAATTTTCAAGGCCACTAATCACCCCGTTGGCCACTTAATAGACAGACATTTTAAGGACACCATCCAGACTGTAGACCACTTAAAAATTGGTAACTTTTAAGGCCACTAATCACCCTGTTGGCCACTTAATAGACAGCCATTTTAAGGGCACCATTCAGACCGTAGGCCACTTAAGAATTGGTAATTTTTAAGGCCACTAATCACCCCGTTGGCCACTTAATAGACAGCCATTTTAAGGTCACCATCCAGACCGTAGGCCACTTAAGAATTGGTAATTTTCAAGGCCACTAATCACCCCGTTGGCCACTTAATAGACAGCCATTTTAAGGACACCATTCAGACCGTAGGCCACTTAAGAATTGGTAATTTTCAAGGCCACTAATCGCCCCGTTGGCCACTTAATAGACAGCCATTTTAAGGACACCATTCAGACCGTAGGCCACTTAAGAATTGGTAATTTTTAAGGTCACTAATCACCCCGTTGGCCACTTAATAGACAGCCATTTTAAGGACACCATTCAGACCATAGGCCACTTAAGAATTGTAAATTTTCAAGGCCACTAATCACCCCGTTGGCCACTTAATAGACAGCCATTTTAAGGACACCATTCAGACCATAGGCCACTTAAGAATTGATAATTTTCAAGGCCACTAATCACCCCGTTGGCCACTTGATAGACAGCCATTTTAAGGACCCCATTCAGACCGTAGGCCACTTAAAAATTGGTAACTTTTAAGGCCACTAATCACCCCGTTGGCCACTTAATAGACAGCCATTTTAAGGGCACCATTTAGACCGTAGGCCACTTAAGAATTGGTAATTTTTAAGGCCACCAATCACCCCGTTGGCCACTTAATAGACAGCCATTTAAAGGGCACCATTCAGACCGTAGGCCAGTTAAGAATTGGTAATTTTTAAGGCCACTAATCACCCCGTTGGCCACTTAATAGACAGCCATTTTAAGGACACCATTCAGACCATAGGCCACTTAAGAATTGATAATTTTCAAGGCCACTAATCACCCCGTTGGCCACTTAATAGACAGCCATTTTAAGGACACCATCCAGACTGTAGACCACTTAAAAATTGGTAACTTTTAAGGCCACTAATCACCCTGTTGGCCACTTAATAGACAGCCATTTTAAGGACACCATTCAGACCGTAGGCCACTTAAGAATTGGTAATTTTTAAGGCCACTAATCACCCCGTTGGCCACTTAATAGACAGCCATTTTAAGGACACCATCCAGACCGTAGGCCACTTAAGAATTGGTAATTTTCAAGGCCACTAATCACCCCGTTGGCCACTTAATAGACAGCCATTTTAAGGACACCATTCAGACCGTAGGCCACTTAAGAATTGGTAATTTTCAAGGCCACTAATCGCCCCGTTGGCCACTTAATAGACAGCCATTTAAGGACACCATTCAGACCGTAGGCCACTTAAGAATTGGTAATTTTTAAGGTCACTAATCACCCCGTTGGCCACTTAATAGACAGCCATTTTAAGGACACCATTCAGACCATAGGCCACTTAAGAATTGTAAATTTTCAAGGCCACTAATCACCCCGTTGGCCACTTAATAGACAGCCATTTTAAGGACACCATTCAGACCATAGGCCACTTAAGAATTGATAATT
Source organism: Palaemon carinicauda (assembly GCF_036898095.1). Lineage (NCBI taxonomy): Eukaryota > Metazoa > Arthropoda > Malacostraca > Decapoda > Palaemonidae > Palaemon > Palaemon carinicauda. The sequence continues at coordinate 201,022,343 of NC_090726.1, forward strand.
TTCAAGGCCACTAATCACCCCGTTGGCCACTTGATAGACAGCCATTTTAAGGACCCCATTCAGACCGTAGGCCACTTAAAAATTGGTAACTTTTAAGGCCACTAATCACCCCGTTGGCCACTTAATAGACAGCCATTTTAAGGGCACCATTTAGACCGTAGGCCACTTAAGAATTGGTAATTTTTAAGGCCACCAATCACCCCGTTGGCCACTTAATAGACAGCCATTTAAAGGGCACCATTCAGACCGTAGGCCAGTTAAGAATTGGTAATTTTTAAGGCCACTAATCACCCCGTTGGCCACTTAATAGACAGCCATTTTAAGGACACCATTCAGACCATAGGCCACTTAAGAATTGATAATTTTCAAGGCCACTAATCACCCCGTTGGCCACTTAATAGACAGCCATTTTAAGGACCCCATTCAGACCGTAGGCCACTTAAAAATTGGTAACTTTTAAGGCCACTAATCACCCCGTTGGCCACTTAATAGACAGCCATTTTAAGGGCACCATTTAGACCGTAGGCCACTTAAGAATTGGTAATTTTTAAGGCCACCAATCACCCCGTTGGCCACTTAATAGACAGCCATTTAAAGGGCACCATTCAGACCGTAGGCCACTTAAAAATTGGTAATTTTTAAAGCCACTATTCCCAACTTAGGCTACTTAGAAACAGGGCTTTTCTAAGGCCATCATTCCCACCGTAGGCCATTTAAATCCTGACAACAAATCGTGTATGTTGAAATCACACTGTTCACTCCTCTGACTATTTCTAAATGAGTCATTCCAGCCTTAGCTGCTTACTATATATAAGTCGAGACAAACCCCGCCAGGTTTTACTTTTACACCCTGCCAATCATACATATACTGAAGGTTTACCATGCTAGCCATCAAAGGCTGTTCTACCTGTAAATATAAGTTGGTCGTTTTAAAAGCACATTCTTAACCGAATTGGACGATTTAAAAGCTGCCATTAGACAGTTTTCCAATTTAAAAGCAACCTTTTAAACGAGCCGGATGATTTAAAAACAACCTTTTAAATGAGTCGGATGATTTAAAAGCAACCTTTTAAACGAGTCGGATGATTTAAAAGCAACCTTTTAAAAGAGTTGGATGATTTAAAAGCAACCTTTTAAACGAGTCGGATGATCTAAAAGCAACCTTTTAAACGAGTTGGAGTATTTAAAAGCAACCTTTTAAACGAGTCGGATGATCTAAAAGCAACCTTTTAAACGAGTCGGATGATCTAAAAGCAACCTTTTAAACGAGTTGGAGTATTTAAAAGCAACCTTTTAAACGAGTCGGATGATCTAAAAGCAACCTTTTAAACGAGTCGGATGATCTAAAAGCAACCTTTTAAACGAGTTGGAGTATTTAAAAGCAACTTTTTAAAAGAATTGGATGATTTAAAAACAACCTTTTAAACGAGTCGGATGATTTAAAAGCAACCTTTTAAACGAGATGGATGATTTAAAAGCAACATTTTAAACGAGTCGGATGATTTACAAGCAGCCTTTTAAACGAGTTGGATGATTTAAAAGCAACCTTTTAAACGAGTCTGATGATTTAAAAGCAACCTTTTAAACGAGTCGGATTATTTAAAAGCAACTGTTCTATTAAACCAAGTCGATTTTTTTAAATGTAATCTTTAAACAGATTCCATAGTTTCAAAGATATTAGGGGAACTGTGCCATTCATTTTGATGGCATCAGTTAAGACTGGGAGGGGGGGGGGGGGGCGTTTAAGCACAACCGTTACACAGAGCCGAATATCTCGAAAGCAACCGTTATCCTTATCCAAATGATTTAAAACTAACTTGAACTGAGTCAACATTATAAAAAGAAGCCGTTAAACTAAGAAAATGCTTTTAAATCGACCATTTAACTGAGCAATTGTTATAAAAACAACTCTTGAACACAGCCAACTGTTTCAAAGACTACTTAGCCTGAGTTGATTTAAAAGCAACCATTAAACCATGCTATAAGATTTAAAAGCAACTGTTAAACCGTGTTGAAAAATTTAAAAGCAACCGTTAAACCGTGTTATAAGATTTAAAAGCAACAGTTAAACCGTGTTGAAAGATTTAAAAGCAACTGTTAAACCATGTTATAAGATTTAAAAGCAACCGTTAAACCGTGTTGAAAGATTTAAAAGCAACCGTTAAACCGTGTTGAAAGATCTAAAAGCAACCGTTAAACCGTCTTATAAGATTTAAAAGCAACCGTTAAACCGTGTTGAAAGATCTAAAAGCAACCGTTAAACCGTGTTATAAGATTTCAAAGCAACCGTTAAACCGCGTTGAAAGATTTCAAAGCAACCGTTAAACCGCGTTGAAAGATTTTAAAGCAACCGTTAAACCGCGTTGAAAGATTTCAAAGCAACCGTTAAACCGCGTTGAAAGATTTCAAAGCAACCGTTAAACCGCGTTGAAAGATTTCAAAGCAACCGTTAAACCGTGTTGAAAGATCTAAAAGCAACCGTTAAACCGTGTTATAAGATTTCAAAGCAACCGTTAAACCGCGTTGAAAGATTTCAAAGCAACCGTTAAACCGCGTTGAAAGATTTTAAAGCAACCGTTAAACCGGGTTGAAAGATTTCAAAGCAACCGTTAAACCGTTAAACCGTGTTGAAAGATTTGAAAGCAACCGTTAAACCGTGTTGAAAGATTTCAAAGCAACCGTTAAACCGTGTTGAAAGATTTGAAAGCAACCGTTAAACTGTGTTGAAAGATTTAAAAGAAACCGTTAAACCGCGTTGAAAGATCTAAAAGCAACCGTTAAACTGTTGCACTGAGGCGGCTGTTTTAACAAAAACTGTTAAGATAACCCAGCTATTCTAAAACCAATCGCTAAAATTAGTAATCTGCTTTTAAACGTCAATATAGGGTATTAAACCCAGGTCTTAATATTAAGTATTAAGGGAGGAGATAGAATTAGAAAAACACTAATTTTCAATATAAATCACCCCGGCGTCGCAAAACCGAAGGTCAGAGGCAAAAACCTATGCAATTTGGAGATGTCATAAGTCACCTGATTAAGTGATATTGTCAAAGTCCTATCCTTAAAAAACAGCATTAGCCAGTCGGGCCCCCTTAGTCCGGGAACACACTAGCGACTCAGTGGCGCCACAAAGCCACAGCATCGTGTGGCGGGGATGTAGTCTCCCATAGGTTTTCATTGTTTTCACAGCCACGCCACGCCTGTGGCGGGGATGAGCGACAGAGAGCCACAGTCGCTTGCCACAGTGGCTAGTTTGCGCGGCAAAACTTGAAAACAATGGAAACCTATGGGAGACCACATCCCCGCCACACGATGCTGTGGCTTTGTGGCGCCACAGAGTCGCTAGCGTGCTCCCGGCTTAAGTTAAGGTTTAAAGGTCGGTCATGAATGGCCGAGACAAGGGACGAGAAAATGACCTGATACAAATTATCAGCGCCCCCCCCCCCCCGCCCCCTCTCCATCAAGCTAGGTCCAGGGATGACCAGGCAATGGCTGCTGATAACGTTTTTTAATATAAAGTAGTGAAATCCATAACAGTTATAAGCGTAGTTTACTTCGCTCAAGAAGATGAATAGAATTCTAATCTGAAATGTCAAAATACAGAAAGGTCACTTTGTTCCAAAATGAAATATTATAGACGAAGCGCTACACCATTATCATCACTAATTCACCTGCCGATGTCATAATGTCATATCTCTGAGATATAGCAGCGCTGCTTTTGTGAAATGTCTTTCTTTTTCGTTTATCGTTCGCGAATCAATACGAAGAGGGAAAGAAGTCTTAGATCATACCATAATTAGAGCATAGTGCATCACCATGCGTTAAGAAAAAAAAAAATCTTAGAGTAATGGCTCGATATTCGCACTTTCTACCTAAAGATCTTTATGGGCTCGTTTGGCAATCTGCGTTTTTTTTTTTTATTATAGAGGGAAAGACAGCGATGCGTCTGTATCTTGAACGTCATTAATAAAGGCGATTTATTGCGGTAATTGTCGCTCTCATTACCATAGTTAATTGGACGTTCCAGCATCTGCAAGAGTCCTCCTCTCTCCTGATTACACGAGACTTGCTTCCCTTTCTTAAGATTCATGACGTAACTCGATGTCTCTAAGGGAATCCCTGTGCGTGGAATTACTCTTCAGGTGCAATCAAAATGCTCATGTTCTTTTAACTGGAGGTCTTCCATTGTGAATTGCACAATCTTTTATATCTTAATAATTTTTATTCATTTTTGGAAAAGTATCCAACTGTAGTTTTAATTGCTCATGTTCTTTTAACTGGAGCTCTTCCATTGTGATTTGCACAATCTTTTATATCTTAATAATTTTTATTCATTTTTGGAAAAGTATCCAACTGTAGTTTTAATTGCTCATGTTCTTTTAACTGGAGCTCTTCCATTGTGATTTGCACAATCTTTTATATCTTAATAATTTTTATTCATTTTTGGAAAAGTATCCAACTGTAGTTTTAATTGCTCATGTTCTTTTAACTGGAGCTCTTCCATTGTGAATTGCACAATCTTTTATATCTTAATAATTTTTATTCATTTTTGGAAAAGTATCCAACTGTAGTTTTAATTGCTCATGTTCTTTTAACTGGAGCTCTTCCATTGTGATTTGCACAATCTTTTATATCTTAATAATTTTTATTCATTTTTGGAAAAGTATCCAACTGTAGTTTTAATTGCTCATGTTCTTTTAACTGGAGCTCTTCCATTGTGATTTGCACAATCTTTTATATCTTAATAATTTTTATTCATTTTTGGAAAAGTATCCAACTGTAGTTTTAATTGCTCATGTTCTTTTAACTGGAGCTCTTCCATTGTGATTTGCACAATCTTTTATATCTTAATAATTTTTATTCATTTTTGGAAAAGTATCCAACTGTAGTTTTAATTGCTCATGTTCTTTTAACTGGAGCTCTTCCATTGTGATTTGCACAATCTTTTATATCTTAATAATTTTTATTCATTTTTGGAAAAGTATCCAACTGTAGTTTTAATTGCTCATGTTCTTTTAACTGGAGCTCTTCCATTGTGATTTGCACAATCTTTTATATCTTAATAATTTTTATTCATTTTTGGAAAAGTATCCAACTGTAGTTTTAATTGCTCATGTTCTTTTAACTGGAGCTCTTCCATTGTGATTTGCACAATCTTTTATATCTTAATAATTTTTATTCATTTTTGGAAAAGTATCCAACTGTAGTTTTAATTGCTCATGTTCTTTTAACTGGAGCTCTTCCATTGTGATTTGCACAATCTTTTATATCTTAATAATTTTTATTCATTTTTGGAAAAGTATCCAACTGTAGTTTTAATTGCTCATGTTCTTTTAACTGGAGCTCTTCCATTGTGATTTGCACAATCTTTTATATCTTAATAATTTTTATTCATTTTTGGAAAAGTATCCAACTGTAGTTTTAATTGCTCATGTTCTTTTAACTGGAGCTCTTCCATTGTGATTTGCACAATCTTTTATATCTTAATAATTTTTATTCATTTTTGGAAAAGTATCCAACTGTAGTTTTAATTGCTCATGTTCTTTTAACTGGAGCTCTTCCATTGTGAATTGCACAATCTTTTATAATATTTTATTAATTTCTATTCATTTTTGGAAAAGTATCCAACTGTAGTTTTAATTTAAGGCTATCACTTGAAAAGTTAAGGAATTAATTACAGATCTTAAAGAAATATTTGTGATATTAAAGTATCCAACTGCCGTTTTAATTTAAGGCTAATCACTTGAAAAATTAAGGAATTAATTACAGATATTAAAGAAATATTTATGTGATATTTATTTCTATTTGTTTTTGATGGTGGTTATCAGAATTATATGCCCGATTATCTCTTGAAATTATACTTTTTAGAAAATTAAGACTTTCTGATATAAATTAAGATCTATGAGTAGTTTTATATGAAAGGACATAACAGTTGGCTTCGCCCAATATACAGACTTACAATACACTGCAATATAGGGAAGGGGAGATCACTCAATATATAAGGTGATCTTGAAAATATCCTGCTTTATATTTAAGGTAACTTGAAGGCGGTAAAAGAAATAAATACGAAAAAACTTCCTAACATTACATATAATTTGCAAGCTATTTTGCACATTTTTTCTACTTCTACAAGTTTTAGACTTGTGAAATACGTCTACAAAGATTTCTTATGAAATTAAATATTTTCTTCTAAATTATTCATAGACATTACTTAGTGTTGCAGAAGTAATTAACTCTACGGTAATGTTTCGCCTCATTCTAGCATCCTTACCAAAAGGTAAAACTAATTTCTTTTGCTAATTCTCAATATATTTATATGTTAGGAAACACTATTGTAAAAAAATATCCAAATATATATCTCTGAAGAAATACATTCTATCTTCCAATTTCAGTAAATGTGCGTTATCTACATGATTTGTAAAAAAAAAAAAAATATAATAAGACTATAAAGTAAAATATTCCTTAAATAATGTATTGGTGGAAAAGAAAGATTTTATAGAGTTTAAATATTTCCAGGAATGGGGTAATTGAAATCACAACATTCAAGACATTTATATATATATATATATATATATATATATATATATATATATATTATATATATATATAAAATATACAGTATATATATAAATAATATATATATATATAAATATATATATATATATATATATATATATAAATTTGCCGTAAAAAATGGTAGAAGTCCTTGAATAAATGTAGCCAGGCATTTACCGTTTAAAAAAAATATATTGACGTAAAGGAGTGATATTACGGTCACCAAATTGTAAAATATAAGGATGGTAAAATGACGGTCGCCTGTATTTTTCTGAAATACGGCTGAGAACAGTGTATTTTTATTGAAAATTTCCGATTAAAATTACGGTTTTTTTTTAAGTGTGTGCGTGTATAGGCCTACGTATACATATATATTCCCACAATAACTGGAAAATTCCCTAAATTGTCCCAGGTAAAAGCCTCTAAACATTCCTTCATAGACCTCAACTACGGGGTTATTGAAACCAGAATCTAAGACACACGTAACTGAAGTTTCCACACAAGTCCAAATAACGAGAACATATTAATTAGTGATGAAAATTATACCTTTCCTTCGACATTCCAGTTATTTTCAAGTTTTTATAATTTATATATGGAGGATTTATTTCAATGTTATTATTGTTCTTAAACTTCTCTTGTAGTTTATCCTTATTACCTTTCCTCACTGGGCTATTTTTCTTGCTGGAGCCTTTGGCCTTAAAGCATCCTGCTTTTCCAACTTGGGATGTAGTTTAGCAAATAACAACAACAACAACAATAATAATAATAATAATAATAATAATAATAATAATAATAATAATAATTAGTATCCCAAAACTTGTATCTCAGCTTAAAACGTACTCTCATTTTCCTGGTAAAAGTTACCGTCAATGTATTATTTCACATTTCTGGATATTTTCGCCAAACGAACTTAATTTGTTTTCCTGTAGGAATATTCGCCAAGCATCCGTTAAAGATACAGAAAAATATATAAGAAAAATTCGAAAACATTCTTAGCGTACTTTTGATTTCTAAAACAGAACAAAAACTAGAAAAGCACTCTGAGAGTGCAGACCTCCGCCATGGAAGCATATTTCTCGAAACCAGCTTGCCCTAACCAGAATCAATTTAGACCGTAGGTGTATTTGAACTCTGTATGACACAACCATGTGTGAACTTGGAGTTAAGGTTAGGGTTAATTAAGTCGACCTTTTGCTTGACCTTGATCTTTGACCTAAGGCTTTCAAAATTGAATCACTTTCACGTCTCGACATAACAATTAATCACTGAAGGTTTCACTACTCTGAGTAAAATTGTAGCCAGGAAGTTGTACACAAACAAACATACAGACGGACAAACAGGGGCGAAATCATAAGCTTCCAACTTCGTTGGTGGAGGTAATAAAAATAATTTTTCTGAGTATTTTGAATTCCTAAGGAAACTGTCAAGATTATTCAGACGGTAGAATTCTGATGCTGAGTTAATAACTATCTTGTACAAAATATGAATAGGTTGAATATTTAAGGAAGGTAACACGGCGATCTTCTTTAGAGATAACTCCCCTCTTCATAAACATTTTCATATGACAAAATCATAATAACAAATTATGCATTATCATTTTTAGTAGCCAAGCTACAGTCCTAGTCGGATAGCAGGATGCTATAAGCCCAGGGGCTCCGACAGGGAAAAATAGCCCAGTGAAGGTAATAACAAACTACATGAGAGTAATGAATAAACAATATAAAGATAGTATTATCAGTAACGTCAAAATATACCTATTATATATAAACTATGAAAAAAGACTTACGGCACACTGTTCAGCATAAATAGATTCAGTGCAAAATTGAACTTCTGAAGTTTCATCGAGTCAACAATATAATAAGATTATATTGTACCTCTTTTAAATTTAAAATCAATAAATAACGCAGTCTTATTCTATTCAATATACAAGACTCTACTAATAAATTAAGTAGTCAGCTTACCCAGTGAATAGCAAAGAAGCAAGTATATGATCCCCAACTCAACAAAGAAGAGATAGGAGTCACCCAGCTGATAAGGGCCCCCATAGTAACTCGTTTGAATTTTTGTGCCGTTCTTGCTTGGAACGGATTGTATATAAACTCACGCTCCGTCGAAATACAGTTAGTTGCATTACAACCTCTAAAGAGGCTGTTTGGATATGGAAATCAGTTCCAAAGGGAAACCCTCGTAAGGCAGCACCACATCTTGCCTCCGGAGCACAAATTTTTGTGCCCTTCTTGCTTGGAACGGGTTGTATATAAGCTCATGCTCCGTCGAAATACAGTTAGTTGCATTACAACCTCTTAAGAGGCTGTTTGGATATGGAAATCAGTTCCAAAGGGACACCCTCGCAAGGCAGCACCACATCTTGCCTCCGGAGCACAAATTTTTGTGCCGTTCTTGCTTGGAATGGGATGTATATAAACTCACGCTCCGTCGAAATACAGTTAGTTGCATTACAACCTCCTAAGAGGCTGTTTGGATATGGATATCAGTTCAAAAGGGAAACCCTCGCAAAGCAGCACCACATATTGCCTCCGGAGCACAAATTTTTGTGCCCTTCTTGCTTGGAACGGGTTGTATATAAACTCATGCTCCGTCGAAATACAGTTAGTTGCATTACAACCTCTAAAGAGGCTGTTTAGATATGGAAATCAGTTCCAAAGGGAAATCCTCGAAAGACAGCACCACATCTTGCCTCCGGAGCAAAAATCTTTGTGCCATTCTCGCTTGGAACGGGTTGTATATAAACTCATGCTCCGTCGAAAGACAGTTACTTGCATTACAACCTCTAAAGAGGCTGTTTGGATATGGAAATCAGTTCCAAAAGGAAACCCTCGAAAGGCAGCACCACATATTGCCTCCGGAGCACAAATTTTTGTGCCGTTCTCGCTTGGAACGGGTTGTATATAAACTCATGCTCCGACAAAAGACAGTTAGTTGCATTATAACCTCTAAAGAGGCTGTTTGGATATGGAAATCAGTTCCAAAGGGAAACCCTCGCAAGGCAGCACCACATCTTGCCTCCGGAGCACAAATTTTTGTGCCGTTCTTGCTTGGAACGGGTTGTATATAAACTCATGCTCCGTCGAAAGACAGTTAGTTGCATTACAACCTCTTAAGAGGCTGTTTGGATATGGAAATCAGTTCCAAAGGGACACCCTCGAAAAGCAGCACCACATCTTGCCTCCGGAGCACAAATTTTTGTGCCGTTCTTGCTTGGAACGGGTTGTATATAAACTCATGCTCCGTCAAAAGACAGTTAGTTGCATTACAACCTCTTAAGAGGCTGTTTGGATATGGAAATCAGTTCCAAAGGGAAACCCTCGAAAAGCAGCACCACATCTTGCCTCCGGAGCACAAATTTTTGTGCCGTTCTTGCTTGGAACGGGTTGTATATAAACTCATGCTCCGTCGAAAGACAGTTAGTTGCATTACAACCTCTTAAGAAGCTGTTTGGATATGGAAAACAGTTCCAAAGGGACACCCTCGAAGGGCAGCACCACATATTGCCTCCGGAGCACAAATTTTTGTGCCGTTCTTGCTTGGAACGGGTTGTATATAAACTCATGCTCCGTCGAAATACAGTTAGTTGCATTACAACCTCTAAAGAGGCTGATTTGATATGGAAATCAGTTCCAAAGAGAAACCCTCGAAAGGCAGCACCACATATTGCCTCCGGAGCACAAATTTTTGTGCCGTTCTCGCTTGGAACGGGTTGTATATAAACTCATGCTCCATCGAAATACAGTTAGTTGCATTACAACCTCTAAAGAGGCTGTTTGGATATGGAAATCAGTTCCAAAGGGACACCCTCGCAAGGTAGCACCACATCTTGCCTCCGGAGCACAAATTTTTGTGCCGTTCTTGCTTGGAACGGGTTGTATATAAACTTAAGCTCCGTCGAAATACAGTTGGTTGCATTACCACCTCTTAAGAGGCTGTTTGGATATGGAAATCAGTTCCAAAGGGAAACCCTCGCAAGGCAGCACCACATATTGCCTTCGGAGCACAAATTTTTGTGCCGTTCTCGCTTGGAACGGGTTGTATATAAACTCATGCTCCGTCGAAATACAGTTAGTTGCATTACAACCTCTAAAGAGGCTGTTTGGATATGGAAATCAGTTCCAAAGGGAAACCCTCGAAAGGCAGCACCACATATTGCCTCCGGAGCACAAATTTTTGTGCCGTTCTCGCTTGGAACGGGTTGTATATAAACTCATGCTCCGTCGAAATACAGTTAGTTGCATTACAACCTCTAAAGAGGCTGTTTGGATATGGAAATCAGTTCCAAAGGGACACCCTCGCAAGGTAGCACCACATCTTGCCTCCGGAGCACAAATTTTTGTGCCCTTCTTGCTTGGAACGGGTTGTATATAAACTCATGCTCCGTCAAAAGACAGTTACTTGCATTACAACCTCTAAAGAGGCTGTTTGGATATGGAAATCAGTTCCAAAGGGAAACCCTCGCAAGGCAGCACCACATCTTACCTCCGGAGCACAAATTTTTGTGCCGTTCTCGCTTGGAACGGGTTGTATATAAACTCATGCTCCGTCGAAATACAGTTAGTTGCATTACAACCTCTAAAGAGGCTGTTTGGATATGGAAATCAGTTCCAAAGGGACACCCTCGCAAGGCAGCACCACATCTTGCCTCCGGAGCACAAATTTGTGTGCCCTTCTTGCTTGGAACGGGTTGTATATAAACTCATGCTCCGTCAAAAGACAGTCACTTGTATTACAACCTCTAAAGAGGCTGTTTGGATATGGAAATCAGTTTCAAAGGGAAACCCTCGCAAGGCAGCACCACATCTTGCCTCCGGAGCACAAATTTTTGTTCCCTTCTTGCTTGGAACGGGTTGTATATAAACTCATGCTCCGTCAAAAGACAGTTACTTGCATTACAACCTCTAAAGAGGCTGTTTGGATATGGAAATCAGTTCCAAAGGGAAACCCTCGCAAGGCAGCACCACATCTTGCCTCCGGAGCACAAATTTTTGTGCCGTTCTCGCTTGGAACGGGTTGTATATAAACTCATGCTCCGTCGAAATACAGTTAGTTGCATTACAACCTCTAAAGAGGCTGTTTGGATATGGAAATCAGTTCCAAAGGGAAACCCTCGCAAGGCAGCACCACATCTAGCCTCCGGAGCACAAATTTTTGTGCCGTTCTCGCTTGGAACGGGTTGTATATAAACTCATGCTCCGTCGAAATACAGTTAGTTGCATTATAACTTCTAAAGAGGCTGTTTGGATATGGAAATCAGTTCCAAAGGGAAACCCTCGCAAAGCAGCACCACATCTTGCCTCCGGAGCACAAATTTTTGTTCCCTTCTTGCTTGGAACGGGTTGTATATAAACTCATGCTCCGTCAAAAGACAGTTACTTGCATTACAACCTCTAAAGAGGCTGTTTGGATATGGAAATCAGTTCCAAAGGGAAACCCTCGCAAGGCAGCACCACATCTTGCCTCCGGAGCACAAATTTTTGTGCCCTTCTTGCTTGGAATGGGTTGTATATAAACTCATGCTCCGTCAAAAGACAGTTACTTGCATTACAACCTCTAAAGAGGCTGTTTGGATATGGAAATCAGTTCCAAAGGGAAACCCTCGCAAGGCAGCACCACATCTTGCCTCCGGAGCACAAATTTTTTTTCCCTTCTTGCTTGGAACGGGTTGTATATAAACTTATGCTCCGTCGAAATACAGTTAGTTGCATTACAACCTCTAAAGAAGCTGTTTGGATATGGAAATCAGTTCCAAAGGGAAACCCTCGCAAGGCAGCACCACATCTTGCCTCCGGAGCACAATTTTTTTTTCCCTTCTTGCTTGGAACGGGTTGTATATAAACTTATGCTCCGTCGAAATACAGTTAGTTGCATTACAACCTCTAAAGAGGCTGTTTGGATATGGAAATCAGTTCCAAAGGAAAACCCTCGCAAGGCAGCACCACATCTTTCCTCCGGAGCACAAATTTTTGTGCCGTTCTTGCTTGGAACGGGTTGTATATAAACTCATGCTCCGTCGAAATAAAGTCACTTGCATTACAACCCCTTAAGAGGTTATTTGGATGTGGAAATCAGTTACAAGGGGAAATCCTCGTAGGGCGCCCCCCTCCCACCTCACCCCCGGAGCACAAAAGGGCGCTCAAGCAACGGTAAATATAAGTATTTCTTTTCCTTTGCCCTCCCATCAACTGGGGCTAAAATACAGCGCCTGGCTCCACTGCCTCTCTCTCACGTAGCGTTACAAATTACATTTTAGATTTGCATAGAGAGAAATTTAATTCCTCCTCGGGAAAGAATGATAAAAGGGGCGGGAAGGAGAAATAGCTCCGGGATTAGCATTAAACAGGCGTTCGGATAAGAAGCATTGTAATTCTTTAAACTGGAAGGAACCTGTGTTTTACGAGCATTGGGTCGAAAAGGAACGGTTCGCCCTGGAATGGGAATATGTTTTTATTATCTTTCATTAACTTGGTTTCCGCTTTCCGTGGAAATTGGAATGTGGGAAACTATGGTTGAATTCCACTGAGGAATCATAGTATATATATATACAGTATATATATACTGTATATATATATATATATATATATATATATATATATATATATATATATATATATATACATTATATATATAAATATATAATACCTACACACACACACACATACATATATATATATATATATATATATATATATATATATATATATATATATCGGTTTAGTGAGATCAGTGTTACTGTATGGACATGATTTGTGGTATGACAATGAAACAATATCCAACAGATTAGGTAGATTTAAGAACAAAGCCCTCAGAAGAATAATGGGAGTTAAACGAAACAATAAGAGATTACTCGAGTGCTATATGTGGATGAGATCATAGTGAGGGGTAGATGAAGATGGTTTGGGCATGCTCTTTACATTCCCCGAGAGAGATTAGTTCACCAAACGTTCAGCTGGGCCCCACAAGGCACCAGTAGAAGAGTTGGAGTTGGAAGACCCAGGCCTACATGGCTGAGGACTATGAAGGGCGAAGTAGGAGATGATGAATGGAGAAATATTGAATTAAAAGCTCAAGATAGAGACGACTGGCGAAATCTAACCGAGGCCCTTTGCGTTAATAGGAGGTGATGATGATGATGAAGTTTAGATGTGCATATCTGAACTTCAAACAGTTAAGATATGTATATCGGATCCTTACATAGTCAGAATCTAATGAAGTAATGGCAAGTATATATACACTCTGAGCAAATTTAAAACGGTTAATCCCAATGTTTTACCAAAATCATACCTTTCGTTTTGGGGTTTCAGCAATTCCTAAAAGCTATGAAATACTAGGAATACTTAGGAATACAGAAGGTAACGTTCAATCAAAGAGATCGACATTCGATATTATAATCTACCTTGAGATTGAGCTGTCAATCATCAACAGGAAACTTGTCTTAAAGCAATTAATATTCATTAGTAGCCGTTGATCTTAATAAGAGTTCGGCGTATCAAAGGGAGGTTCCTTCTAGCCTAGAATTTGTCTGCCCCAAGTCTTGCTAGTGTCCCAAGAAGAGCTTCAAATAATGGCTATCAGTGACCGATACAAAGTGAAGCCAGGATGCTAAAGTATTTGGAATCACGATGGGGATAATAATAATAATTAATATCAATATCATCATCATCATCATCATCATCATTATTATTGTTATTATTATTATTAGTAGTATTAGTATTATTATTTTCTCTCTATCACAGTCTTATTATCATTATTATTATTATTATTATTAATAGCTAACCTACGACACTAGCTGGAAAAGTAGGATGCTATAAGCCCAAGGACTCGAACTGGGAAAAGTATCCCAGCGAGGAAAGCAAATAAGGAAACCGATGAATAAAGTGCTCGAGTTTACCCTCAAGCAAGAGAACTCTAACACAAGACAGTGCAAGACACTGTACATAGGCTATGGCACTACCCAAGATTAGAGAACAATGGTTTGATTTTATTAATTGCCTTCCTTCTGAAACTAGTAACTTGATAGTATATGATACTTCTATAGCAGATTTAGGAAACGATATGAGAAAAGGGTTAAAAATGGCCACAAAGCTCAATGAGTTTCAACCCCCGATTCTCAATAACTTCTTCCATCTTCCCTCACAGCCACAGCCACTTCTCCTCTTCCTTGTCGTCTTCCAGTCAGAGCCAAGAGTCTGTGTGATGATTCATTTATATCTAATTCAATCCCGGCCTCCCTAACTGATTAGACTTAGCCGGAGACTTATAGCTGGTTGTTTGCTTAGGAAATTCTTTCCGATTATGAGAATCGGCAAATTAAGATCATCCAGAGACATTAGATGAATTACGTTTGAGTTTCGTTCGGATTCTGTTATTTTCGTTCATTTCTGGTAATGATATCTTAACCAGATATGGAGATGGAGCCTTTATTGCTTTAAAATAGAAAATAAGGCGCTATTCAGTGATATGTTAACCTTACGGCTATATGAAAAGGATAAATTGGTAGTAATGATATAAAAGGCTTTATTCGTTTGTTAATTCAAAGCCATAAAATGCCTCAAAAGTTTAATTACACAAAACTGTAGATATAAAACACGATCTTTAAATGCTTTAAAATATACTAAATAAAGCACTAACAATTCAAATTAATAAAGAAGAGATGAGGAAATTTTTATCATTCATAATCACAAAAGAATCATTTACGATAATAGAACTTCAAACATAAAGAAAAAAAAAAATTAACATTAACGACTGGAATCTTTAATGCTTCAAGATATAAAAAAATAAAGAACTTATCGAAATCAATATCACATAAAGAAGTTTTATCATTCATAATCTCAAGAGAATAATTAACGAATTGCTAACAATATGACAACTTAATGACCATCATTAACACTAACGACTTCTTCTTCTTCTTCTTCTTCTTCTTCTTCTTCTTCTTCTTCTTCTTCTTTTTCTTATTATTATTATTATTACAAGCTAAGCTACAACCATAGTTGGAAAAGCATGATGCTATAAGCCCAAGGGCTCCAACAGGGAAAATAGCCCAGTGAGGAAAGGAAATAAGGAAAAACTACAAGAGAAGTTCAAGAACAATAATAAAATTAGAATAAATCTTTCATATATAAACTATAAAAAAACTTGTAAATAACAAGAGCATAAATAAATAAGTATTCAAATTACCTTCAAATTCCACGACACACAAAAATAAAAAACAAAAGACTATCAAACAAGAGATATAAGATTGATAATGAGAACCTTTTCAGAAGAAGCGAAATCTGCCTCGTTTACAGATTGCTCCCCCTAAGAAGAAGAACTTCTCTCACAGACGAATGTGGAAGATCCACTTAAAAAAACTTTGCCGTTCCTTAACCCAATATGTAACGGCGCCTTTGTCTTTAAGAGCTCGAGATGATGAGGCAGGAGAGACAAAACTAGCAGATGATTCATACAGTAAAATGAATCCTTCGACAGGATCGTCATCAAAGGCGGTGGGATTCATTTGATCTTCTGGGAAAGGGGGAGGGGTAGGAATGCTGTTATGGTTAGGGGGAGGGGTAAGAATGCTGTTATGGTTAGGGGGTGTTGGTAGGGGGTGGAGGGCAGGAGGTGGGGATGTAGTGCCACAATAGACGCTACAGTATAGCTTCGCAGAGAGAGAGAGAGAGAGAGAGAGAGAGAGAGAAAGAGGAGGTGGGGGTGTAGTGCCACAATAGACGCTCTAGTGTAGCTTCAAAGAGAGAGAGAGAGAGAGAGAGAGAGAGAGAGAGAGAGGAGGAGGAGGTGGGGGTGTAGTGCCACAATACACACTACAGTATAGCTTTGCAGGAGAGAGAGAGAGAGAGAGAGAGAGAGAGGTTGGGTGTAGTGCACAATAGACGCTCTAGTATAGCTTCAAAGAGAGAGAGAGAGAGAGAGAGAGAGAGAGAGGAGGAGGAGGAGGTGGGGGTGTAGTGCCACAATACACACTACAGTATAGCTTTTGCAGAGAGAGAGAGAGAGAGAGAGAGAGAGAGAGAGGTTGGGTGTAGTGCCACAATAGACGCTCTAGTATAGCTTCAAAGAGAGAGAGAGAGAGGAGAGAGAGAGAGAGAGAGAGAGGAGGAGGAGGTGGGGGTGTAGTGCCACAATACACACTACAGTATAGCTTTGCAGAGAGAGAGAGAGAGAGAGAGAGAGAGAGAGAGGTTGGGTGTAGTGCCACAATAGACGCTCTAGTGTAGCTTCAAAGAGAGAGAGAGAGAGAGAGAGAGAGAGAGAGAGGAGGAGGAGGAGGTGGGGGTGTAGTGCCACAATACACACTACAGTATAGCTTTGCAGAGAGAGAGAGAGAGAGAGAGAGAGAGAGAGGTTGGGTGTAGTGCCACAATAGACGCTCTAGTGTAGCTTCAAAGAGAGAGAGAGAGAGAGAGAGAGAGAGAGAGGAGGAGGAGGAGGTGGGGGTGTAGTGCCACACTACACACTACAGTATAGCTTTGCAGAGAGAGAGAGAGAGGAGAGGAGAGAGAGGTTGGGTGTAGTGCCACAATAGACGCTCTAGTATAGCTTCAAAGAGAGAGAGAGAGAGAGAGAGAGAGAGAGAGAGGAGGAGGAGGAGGTGGGGGTGTAGTGCCACAATACACACTACAGTATAGCTTTGCAGAGAGAGAGAGAGAGAGAGAGAGAGAGGTTGGGTGTAGTGCCACAATAGACGCTCTAGTGTAGCTTCAAAGAGAGAGAGAGAGAGAGAGAGAGAGAGAGAGAGAGAGGAGGAGGTGGGGTGTAGTGCCACAATACACACTACAGTATAGCTTTGCAGAGAGAGAGAGAGAGAGAGAGAGAGAGAGAGAGGTTGGGTGTAGTGCCACAATAGACGCTCTAGTGTAGCTTCAAAGAGAGAGAGAGAGAGAGAGAGAGAGAGAGAGAGGAGGAGGAGGAGGAGGTGGGGGTGTAGTGCCACAATACACACTACAGTATAGCTTTGCAGAGAGAGAGAGGAGAGAGAGGAGAGAGAGAGAGAGAGAGAGGTTGGGTGTAGTGCCACAATAGACGCTCTAGTATAGCTTCAGAGAGAGAGAGAGAGAGAGAGAGAGAGAGAGAGAGAGAGAGGAGGAGGAGGAGGTGGGGGTGTAGTGCCACAATACACACTACAGTATAGCTTTGCAGAGAGAGAGAGAGAGAGAGAGAGAGAGAGAGGTTGGGTGTAGTGCCACAATAGGACGCTCTAGTGTAGCTTCAAAGAGAGAGAGAGAGAGAGAGAGAGAGAGAGAGGAGGAGGAGGTGGGGGTGTAGTGCCACAATACACACTACAGTATAGCTTTGCAGAGAGAGAGAGAGAGAGAGAGAGAGAGAGGTTGGGTGTAGTGCCACAATAGACGCTCTAGTGTAGCTTCAAAGAGAGAGAGAGAGAGAGAGAGAGAGAGAGAGGAGGAGGAGGAGGAGGTGGGGGTGTAGGTGCCACAATACACACTACAGTATAGCTTTGCAGAGAGAGAGAGAGAGAGAGAGAGAGAGAGAGGTTGGGTGTAGTGCCACAATAGACGCTCTAGTATAGCTTCAAAGAGAGAGAGAGAGAGAGAGAGAGAGAGAGGAGGAGGAGGAGGTGGGGGTGTAGTGCCACAATACACACTACAGTATAGCTTTGCAGAGAGAGAGAGAGAGAGAGAGAGAGAGAGAGGTTGGTGTAGTGCCACAATAGACGCTCTAGTGTAGCTTCAAAGAGAGAGAGAGAGAGAGAGAGAGAGAGAGAGAGGAGGAGGAGGAGGTGGGGGTGTAGTGCCACAATACACACTACAGTATAGCTTTGCAGAGAGAGAGAGAGAGAGAGAGAGAGAGATAGAGAGAGGTTGGGTGTAGTGCCACAATAGACGCTCTAGTGTAGCTTCAAAGAGAGAGAGAGAGAGAGAGAGAGAGAGAGAGAGAGAGAGGAGGAGGAGGAGGTGGGGGTGTAGTGCCACAATACACACTACAGTATAGCTTTGCAGAGAGAGAGAGAGAGAGAGAGAGAGAGAGAGGTTGGGTGTAGTGCCACAATAGACGCTCTAGTATAGCTTCAAAGAGAGAGAGAGAGAGAGAGAGAGAGAGAGAGAGAGAATATCACTGCCACTTTCATTCCTCTGTCAATGGCGCTTGTAACAGAATTGTATTCAGATGAATTTGATTGCAAGTTAACGAGTAATTGAACCAATTTTGACCTTAACCAATCTGGACCTTGATTAATTTCAACCTTAACCAATTATGACATTAACCCATGTTGATCTTAAACGATGTTGACCATAATCAACGTTGATGTTAACCAATCTTGATCTTACCAACATTGACCTTAACCAGGATTTACCTTAACAAATCCTGACCTTAACCAATTTCAACCTTAACCAATTTTAGCATTAACCAATCTTGACCTTGATTAATCTTATCCTTAACCAATTTTGACCTTGATTAATAGAGGATAATATGCATATGAATTAGAACTGTTGTATAATTAGCATATATTTGGTAGCAAAATTAAAAGTGAAATAAAATTATTTTTATACCATGTAAATAACTGAAATAAATGCAACTATTTTCTTATGAAAAATCATACAACCAAAAATTTACCCTTAAATTATTATATAACACCATAAAACCCAAAAGTACATAATTAATGATAATCACAATATCATAACTTAATTTTCAATAACAAATTAAGCAAATGATAAAATACAGACGATAATCCTTTAATATTGCATTCAGGGGCCTGGCAAAAAAAAAAAAAAAAAAAACTCCTTTCCTTTCTTAAGGGTCTTGCTGTAAGGTCCTATTTAACAGATAAAAAACAATAGACTTTTTTAAAATAAAAGTTTCTCAGCAACCACAAGGAGTTAAGAAATGTTATTGGGCTCGTTCGAAAGGTCTTGAGTTCCCGCAACGTATAGAGGGTATGGCGATAGGCGTACCCCTCACTATAAGGGATAGGGACGCAAAAAAACCGTAAAATAAAGGGTAAGCGTATCTCAAAAACTACGAGGAGTAATGAGGTGTCCATGTCTCGTTGGAAAGGTCTCCAGGTCTTGCGTATGACAATGGGGGAGATCAGTCAAGGCCCTGTCACACCGCCCGAACGTTGCTGGAGCGTTCCTTGAACGGTAGGGAGGTGGACCAAACCCTCAAAATTTAATTTAACGTTTTTACGTTCGGTCTTTATTAGGCTGCTGAACGTAGAAAACTCTCGCATATTTCCTGAGTTTTCTTACACCTCTATTATGGAAGTTGCTAATTTATGCAATAAGGGTATTGTATACAGGATGTCAAAAAGTATCAGTCGCTTTTTATTTTTAATAAACAGTTACAAAAGAACTGTAATTCTAATTAAAATACAGCGACCGTAATTTTTACCCTACTTTGTTATTATCTTTTACAGGTTGGTGACTGTAATATCACTCCGCTACGCTTTTCGACATCCTGTATACCAATACCTTATTGCATAAATTAGCAACTTCCATAATAGAGGTGTACCTAACCTCAGGAAATATGCGAGGATTTGCTACGTTCAGCAGCCTGATAAAGACCGAACGTAAAAACGTTAAATTAAATTTCAGAGGTTTGGTCCACCTCCCTACCGTTCAAGGAACGCTCCAGCAACGTTCGGGCGGTGTGACCGGGCCTTAAACTACGCCAAGGTATAAGGAGTAGGGACGCGAAGTCGCGAAAATAAGGAACCACAAACAATTAAGGTGTGTTCTTGGGCTCGTTGGAAAGGTCTAAAAAAGTTTCGTTGTACACTGCACCCGACCAAACTCTTAGCCAGCTTTTTTGGGGCAGCGATTCTTAAATAGCGTTTTGGGTGACATAAAACCAAAAAACCCATCTGTTTTAGTGTTGTTAACTTTTAAAATACCTTATTTTATTTTTCATTATTCATATATCAATTTCCTTATTTCCTTTACTCACTGGGCTATTTTTTTCCTGCTGGAGCCCTTGGGCTTATAGCATCTTGCTTTTCCAACTAGGGTTGTAGCTTATCTAGAAATAATAATAATAATAATAATAATAATAATAATAATAATAATAATAAAATAATAATAATAATATAATACACAAAATTAATGATAATCAAAATATTATAATTTTATAATTTTCATTACAAAATCAAGTAAATGATAAAAAATACAGACGCTAATCCCTTGCTATATCATCCCCCATCTCCCTCCTATTACCCTCATTAAAAAAAAAATATCCCCCTGCATCCCCTCAACCTCCCCTCGGCCCCTCCCCGCACCTCACACCCCCCCCCCCCCTTCACCTTTTTCCCACTTCTCGTAGTCTGGCGAGCGTTTGAAAAGTTCCCTTATTTAATTTATCCCCGACAAAATGAATTATTATCTGTAATTTGCCTGCATCCGAAAGGTCGTTTTCCCTAATTGATTGGGTTAAAAGTCGGGAGTTGTAAAAATAATTCGCCCCCGACTCCCTCCATTTTTAGACGCCCGACGAGATGGAAAATTTATGCGACGGCTCCGAGAGAGAGAGAGAGAGAGAGAGAGAGAGAGAGAGAGAGAGAGAGAGAGAGAGAGAGAGAGATAAATGAACGAATTAGTAAGAGATAGGGATGGGGAAAATGAGAGAGAGAGAGAGAGAGAGAGAGAGAGGAGAGAGAGAGAGAGAGAGAGAGAGAGATAAATGAACGAATTAGTAAGAGATAGCGAGGTGGATAAAATGAGAGAGAGAAATAAACGAGTTAGTAAGAGATAGCGAGGTGGAGATAATGACAGAATAAAGAGAGAGAGAGAGAGAGAGAGAGAGAGAGAGAGAGAGAGAGATAAATGAACGAGTTAGTAAGAGAGAGAGAGAGAGAGAGGAGAGAGAGAGAGAGAGAGAGGGGGGGGGGTAAATTGGGACATGTAAAGATAAATGAACGAGTTATTAAGAGATAGGGAGATGAAGAAAATGACTGGAGAGAGAGAGAGAGAGAGAGAGAGAGAGAGAGAGAGAGAGAGAGAGAGAGAGAGAGAGAGAGAGAGAGAGAGAAAAGGGGGGATAAAAGGGGAGATCGAAAGATAAATGAATGACTTAGTATGAGATAGGGAGTTTGAAAAACTGAGATAAAAAAAAAAACTGACCGTAAGAAAGAACAAAAAATTTTGTATGAAAATAATTAATTTGATTGTGTCCATGTATAAGGTGGTTTCTACTATTTCATTAATAAATTGTCTCCTTTAACAGGAGGTGGCTCCAAAATAATTAAAACCTCAATACGGTCATTTTCATTCATGAAAATCTTAATCGAGAACTAAATCAAGATTCAGAACGAATTCAGTCCCTTCCAGCTTTAAGCCACGGGCACAAGCGCTTCCTAAATAGTACGTCAAAACCTGTCATAATACTGTGCTTTTCAGCTATATTTTCCAGGGCACCCTCTTATTCCAACACTGCAGTCAGTCGTACAATAACACCATTTTACATCCATATCACTTTCAACTCCTAAATAATCATACGTTTTTCATCATTTAAACTCATCTAAATCCATACATAATGGGTTGTGGTGGCCTATTGAAAACGTCCGTGCCTGTCGATCTACTGGACTTGGGTTCAAGATACACTAAAGCTTGATTTTTTTTTTCTTTTTTTTTTTTAGTGTCTGCAACCTCACCATCCTTGTGAGCTAAGTATGGGGGTTTTGTAGGAGTCTATAGGTCTACCTACTGAGTCATCAACAGCCATTGCCGGGCCCTATCTGGTCCTAGCTTGGGTCGAGAGGAGCTTGGGCGCTGATCATATGTATATATAGTCAGTCATGAGGGCATTGTCCTGTCCTTGCCTCTGCCATTCATGAGCCACCTTTAAATCTTTAATACGCAGGCAATGTATCCCACAGACATGGTCCTTCTACTTCCCATTCGGAGCACCTGAGTCAGCACTTCTCAGGACGCCCTACTCACACACCCCCCCCAAAAAAAAAAAATCCAGATTCATGAGACAATCCTTTTTATCACACTTCTTTTGACCAGTTCTCATTACCCTTCAATTCACTGCTGGTTTTTCCTCCCTCTTCTCTTTAATTCAACTTTCACTTTATCATTAAACTCTCCCACCTTTATAATATACAAGACTAAATTGTTCACTTCTCCAAATAAATAGAATTTCTTATGACTTTTCATTCACTGATTTCAAAATAATTAGAAACTTCCTTATATAAAGAAGCAGGTAAAAACGTCATTTTTTTTTCGTCTTTTCTTTTCACGATAAATAGGGGTTAGCTAAATCCTCCAGGAAACGCTCCCGTCATAATTCTATCATAACGTTTATAAATGAAGGATATGTGTTAGACATCTAGTGCTGTAGGAATAAAAAGAACACTATGAAATGACGTCTCATTAGCTTTGGTCATAGGAAAAGTAACACACCATAACCCTGACGATGTAGGATAAAAAGAACAATACAAAATGACGTCATGGTATCTTAGGTCACAGAAAAAGCACAGCATCTTAACCCTGATGCTGCAAGATTAAAAGAACTCTACGAAAGGACGTCACAATAGCTTAGGTCATAGGAAAATTATC
>NC_090726.1:201047917-201050417 GCF_036898095.1 Palaemon carinicauda
GATGCGGAAAAATTGTATTGAAATGGAAATGTGATGTATGATAGCAAAAGTACTGTAATAAAGTAACCATCACTTACAGTAGCACTGTTCAACGCTCATTTCATCTTTACAGTAAACGCTTGTATTGTATTTCTTTATAGAGACCTTCATCATATCTCTTGCTCTATAATTGTTAATAAGGTAAGAAAATATTCTTCATCGTTTGAAATTCAGCACAGCAGCTTAAACTACTGGTCTGATTATAAAATACGACTTTACCCATATTCTACATAACGTAAGTAAAACACTAATAAATCTCGGAAACATAATACTAATTATACCATCTTGCTTTCTACAGAGCTGGCGTACCAAAATGCTCCGAAGTGAAGAGTCTATAAAAACAAAATTAGTAAAAATTATTGTTTTTTTCCTAAAACAATATAAAATTAGTAAAAATTACTGTTTTTCCAATGGTAAGTTCCTAAAAAAACCTAAAACTAATAAAAATTATTGTTGTTTTCAATGGTAAATTCTTAAAACAACATACAAATAATACAAATTACAGTTTTTCCAATGGTAACTTCCTAAATCAACATAAAGTTGATAAAAATTGATGTTTTTTTTTAATGGTAACTTTCTAAAACAACATTAAATTAATTAAAGGAAAAAAACACTTTTCTTTCAATGGTAACTTCCTAAAACAAAAAAATTAATAAAAATACCTGTTTTTCCAAAATCGATAAAAACGGTTGTTTTTCCAATGGTAAGTTCCCCCAAAACATGAAATTAATAAAAAAAATGTTTTTCCAATTGCAAGTTCTTGAATCACAAAGCAAAATGGAAGCGATGATACTTTAGCACAACTCCGAAATTTATGCGACAGCGAGAATAAAAAAATCATCACTCCAAGTTGGGGGTTAAAATAGGAAAAATACTATAATAAGCCTTTTTCCCCTTGGGAAGTCCCTTAACGACATATAAAACTTTCTTTCTTCGAAAGCAACATATAGAAGAAAACTCTCCTCAGGCAAGTGGAAAAATCTACTGCTTGAATTGCAATAGAATATACGATCACTCAGTCCCCAATCGGTTTACGATTATACGTAACATTCGCAATTAAATGTGCCATTTCGTTATTTCTAAACATCGGTGACGATACCTGAACAATAAATGAGTCCAGATGAGTATGATGGATCAAGATAATGTAATGAATCATGAGAGACAATACAAGAAATTTTGAAAAAAAAATGCATCACAACAACTCGCAATTAAAATAAATAATTATAATCTTCAAATAATCATAACACTCACCAATCAGCCGGAAAAAAGCGACGGCTGTCCTCCTGAGCTTCAGTTGTCAAGACATTCGTGGCGTGTAGTTCCATAAATCGAGTGATTACTGTCAGTTTCTTGCTGGACAAGGCACTGCTGCAGCTGTCCGAGACGGCACACCTGCGAAAAATAAACAAAAAGTGTTCATAAACCATGAAACTACTGCTAGCTTCTGGCTGGACAAGGCACTGATGTAGCTCTCAGAGGTGGCACACCTGAGAAAAATAAACAAAAGGTGTTTTTAAACCACACGACTACCACCTGCTTCTGGTATGACAAGGCACTGGCGTAGCTCTCCGAGACGGAATACCTGCGAAAAAAAAAAAAGTGTTCATAAACTGTGAAATACTGCTAGCTTCTGACTGAACAAGGCACTGTTGTAGCTCTCAGAGGTGGCACACCTGCGAAAAATAAACAAAGTTTTCTTAAACCGTGAAACTAGTGCTAGCTTCTGACTGAACAATTCACTGATGTACCTCTCTGAGATGGAATGCCTGCGAGAAAAAGAAATAAATAAAAACTATTCATAAACCGTGAAACTGCTGCTAGCTTCTGACTGAACAAGGCACTGATGTAGATCTCTGAGACGTAATACCTGCGAAAAAAATAAACAAAAAGTGCCCGTAAACTGTGGGACTTCTGCCAGTTTCTGGTTAGATAAGGCACTGTTGTAGCTCTCCGAGTAGGCACAACTACGAAAAATAAACAAAAAGTGTTCATAAACAGTACAGCTACTGCCTGTTTCTGGCTGGACAGGGCACTGTTGTAGCTCTATGAGACGTCACAACTGCAAAAAATAAACAAAATATACTAATTCAGTTCCCGAAGGCAGCTGAGCGCTTGGTTATTGTTAGTCGATAGCATCAACAAAATTTTTCAATCTAGAACCTTTCTCCACCGCTCGTCATACTAGCAATGAGTGATTGTTTGCGATGGTGAGAGACTATGTGGTCTTTTTGGAGGTTGTACTATACTGTACTATAGTTCCTAATTTCTGCCTTGTAAGCTTTCGGTAACTTGTACAGTTGGCTTCACTAATTACGGTACACTGACGTCTCCTTAGCTTCAGGTGAAGTGTACCGGAATTAATGAACCCAACTGTACCTTCGTCAGTATAATATATGGGTGACATTTGCAAAGGCAGTTATAGCACTCTAAACTCGAAATGACATAATAATGAAATAAGTTT
>NC_090726.1:201055417-201057917 GCF_036898095.1 Palaemon carinicauda
AGATTTTTCATAACCCTGACCATCCTTTACATTCAGATCTCCCTGGACAATTCTATCCTGTTCGTAATACTAGGCAGGCAGTTAATTATAATAGCCAGGACTTCTCCATCATGAGGCTCAATACTACACAGTATTCTAGAAGTTTTATTCCAGCTATTACCAAGTTGTGGAATGATCTTCCTAATCAGGTAGTTGAATCAGTAGAACTTCAAAAGTTCAAATTTGGAGCAAATGTTTTTATGATGACCAGGCTGACATGAGTCTTTTTATAGTTTATATATGACATATCTGTTTTTGACGTTGTTAATAGTTTATAAAGGACATATCTGTTTTGACGCAGTTACTGTTTTTAGAATGATTTATTGTTAACTTGTTCTCATCATTTATTTATTTCCTTATTTCCTTTCCTCATTGGGCTATTTTTCCCTATTGGAGCCCTTGGGCTTATAGCATCTTGCTTTTCCAACTAGGGTTGTAGCTTGGCTAATAATAATATATATATATATATATATATATATATATATATATATATATATAATATATATATATATATATATATATATATATATATATACATACACACACACACACACATATATATATATATATGATAAATTTTGCACATTTTTACGTGTTTTTCATATTCAAATAAGCCATATATATTTTTGATACATTAATGTCTGGATTCTCTTAACGACCTCGGGATCAGAGCCCCAGGCGAAATCACACAAAGACAAGAGCTTGGCTCCGGCCGGGAATCGAACTGTCTGTACAAGCTTGCCGACCAGGGTTCGATTCCCGGCCGGAGCCAAGCTCTTGTCTTTGTGTGATTTCGCCTGGGGCTCTGATCCCGAGGTCGTTAAGAGAATCCAGACATTAATGTATCAAAAATATATATGGCTTATTTGGATATATATATATATATATATATATATATATATATATATATAATATATATATATATATATATATATATATATTATACAGATTTCATAACTTTTCTGCATGTCAGAAAATAAATTAAGCGAAAATATGATTTACGTCATACAGATACAACTTAATAATGGTATTCCACCTGTCCATCTGGAAAAATATCCAGATGATATGGTTACAAAACGAATGGCTTAATAAATAATATCCTTTGACCAAACTTCCTTTAATAGTATCAAAATGAAACAAGGTTAGAATAACCTAAAATATTAAAAAAAATAATTAAACAAAGAAAAGAATCTTTTGAGACTAAAGGTCGAAAAAGAAATAACATTTTAATCTGTTTCCTCTCTATATAAAACTAATCAGGGTCTGTCAAACAGATATCAATCATGCTACCTTAACAGCCACAAATTATTCCTGCAGATTTAGCTATTAACTGCCAAGAACCTCTTAGGCCAGGAGCACACTAGCGACTCTGTGGCGCCACAAAGCCACGGCATTGTGTGGCGGGGATGTGGTCTCCCATAGGATTCCATTGTTTTCAAAGCCACGCTACACCTGTGGCGGGGATGAGCGACAGAGAGCCACATTCACTTGCCAAAGTCGCTAGTTTGCGCGGCAAAACTTGAAAACAATGGAAACCTATGGGAGACCACATCCCCGCCACACGATGCTGTGGCTTTGTGGCGCCACAGAGTCGCTAGTGTGCTCCCGGCCTTAAAGTTTTAAAGGCCACTCATGGATAGCAGAGGCAAGGGACAGTTTCTGCGAATGTTATAGATGCTGTTTGAGTAAAGATCTGAGTAATTTTAGCCTACTGGAAGGCCTAGAGACTGACCACATATACATTATGATCATCGCCCAACACCTCTCTCCACCCAAGCTAGTACCAATGAGGGCCGGGCAATAGCTGCTGATGACTCAGCTCCTCAAAGGCCCCCGTCCTTAGCTCATAAGGATGGTGAGGTTGCAGCGACCAAAGGAACTAACGAGCTTGAGCGGGACTCGAACTCCAGTCTGGCATTCACCAATAAGGGACGGTACCTCATATAACGAGTAAAAAAAAATATTTTTCATTGAATAAGGCGTATTAACATTGATCCTTTAACAAAAGAATGTCAAAACATATATATACAACCTGGAGAAACTACTATAATTCTAATAATATGGTTTTGGTTACGCGAAATGTAAAATTGTAGTTTTTTGTAAAAAAAAAAAAAAAAAAAAAAAAAAAAAAAAAAAAAAAACGTGATAACAGCACACTTTACCACCAAAAATGAACAAAAATAAGACTAAAACCTTCTCCGACCTTTAGAACATAATCCAAAAGAATTGAAACTCACGACCAGTTTACCAAATGACAGCCAAAAAGAACCTATTGTATATAATCCAAAAGAACCGAGACTTAAGACTGGACTAAACGACCCAAAGGGAAAAATAGCCCAGTGAGGAAAGGAAATTAGGAAACAAATAAAGGACATAAAAGAATTAACTCAAGACCGGTATATCAAACAACCTCTAAAAGAACAGATGTGAAGAACAGCTCGTAATAATAAAAGCCCAAGTG
>NC_090726.1:201068703-201088703 GCF_036898095.1 Palaemon carinicauda
ATTATATATATATATATATATGCACAGTATATATATATATATATATATATTTATATATATATATTATATAAATATATATATAATATATATATATACTGTATATATATACAGTATATATATATATATATATATGTATATATATAGTATATATATACATTATATATACATTATAATAAACTGCCAACTGAATTGAAGGACCTAAAGGGAGCAATTGAATTTAAGAAGAAACTAAAGACATTACTTTTCACAAGATCATATGATTTGGAAGATGCTACAATCAAAGAATTGTATAAGTTATAATGAAAATGTTTCGTTAGATGATTAATATGGACCCGCCCGAGAAGTAGTTCACTCGACTTCAGTGCAGGGTTGGATTTAAACCCAAAACAAGTAAATATATATATATATATATATATATATATATATTGTATATTAAATATACAATAATCATGTATAATAAGCCTCAATCCACAAATACACATTCGCATAAATTTCAAATTTCCACCATAGCCTTATTTAGAGCTCTTATAAAAAAAACTTGCGGTAAATGGACAAGTCAGCCATAACACACAATGAGCAAGATCCTTACTTCTAACTTCGCATCCCGAATTGAGTTATGAAAAATTAAACATTGAATTAGATCTAAAGTCACATTAGTAAAAAGACAATTCTTGGATCCTGATTAAGAGAGAAAAGCTTCTAAAAAGTCATTAAAAAGAAAATTGCATTGACTTTCTAATTACAAGATATTTATTACTGTCACGCTGAATGTTTAGCCACTCGGAAAACAACAATCTCCCACAAATTGCCGAAATTAATACGTTTAAAGGTTTAAAGGCCACTCATGAATGGGAGAGGCAAGGGACAGTGACATTGCCCTATTGAGCAGGACAATGCTCCAGAGACTTACCATATACACATATGATCAGCGGCCAAGCCCCCTTGCCAACAAAGCTAGGACCAAGGAGAGCCAGGCAATGGCTGCTAATGACTCAGCAGATAGACCTGTAGGCTCCCCCAAACCCACCAATCCTTAGCTCACAAGGATGGTGAGGTTTTAGCGACCAAAGGAACTAACGAGTTTGAGCGGGGACTCAAACCCCAGTCTGGCGTTCAACAGTCAGGGACGTTACCACATCGGCCACCACAACACTATACTGTAGTCAATTTTCTTAGTCAGGCAGATTTGCACAGACTCGTAAGGGTGCCCTTTTAGCTCGGAAAAGCTTCCTGATAGCTGATTGGTCGGAAGCATTCAGACAAAAATACATCCGACCAATCAGCTCTTAGGAAAATTTCAGAGCTAAAAGGACACCCCAGCGAGTCCGTGCAAATCTGCCTCACTAAAAAAAATTACTATAGTTAAGAAGAGGTTGTACTTAAGAAAGAGACGGGAGGATGAGAATGGTTGAATCTGTGCATATCTAACTGAATATTAAGCCGACATTTTGCCAGGTCGCGTGCACTAGTACGACATGAACCCCAGCTGGCATAAAACCAGATTAACCGAAAAAGAAAACAAAATGCAAAAACGATCTTGTAAATTACAAAGCTTTAGAACAGGATGCCCATCATGTCTACGAGAAAATGACCCAGAATCAACCCCCCCCCCCCCCGCCTCTCTAAACAACCCCTCCCCCCCTCTCCGAAGGAAAGCAAATGGAAATGGAGGAAAAAGTTTCACCATGAAACCGATAACTACAATCGTTCCTTCAAGGAAAAGTTAGCATATGTACCCTATTGTAAACTATGTTCATTGATCCTATATTAGGAAGAGAGAGAGAGAGAGAGAGAGAGAGAGAGAGAGAGAATACTAATGGCATTCTATGTACGATATACTCTGCAAAGCAATATGAACGGTGGTGGTAATAATAATAATAATAATAACAATAATAATAATAACAATAATAATAATAATAATAACAATAATAATAATAATAATAATAATAATAATAATAATAATAATAATAATAATAATAATAATAAAAGAAAGAAAAACGAGTGGTAAAAGAAGTTCGCGAGTGTGGAAGAGAGAGACGAAGAGACTGGGAGAAAGGGAAATGAAGAATGAAGAAACGGGGGGGAGAGGGAGATAGAGAGAGGGGAATACGAGAAAGAGAGGGGAATACGAGGGAGGGGAGGGAAGGGGAAGGGGAGGTAGGAGGAGACTACGAGGGTGTTTTGAAAAGGCGAGTGGCACTCCAGCTCTTAATTTTTGTGAGCTGTTCTCTGCCCATAATGGCACCTAATTTGAAAGCCGCTGGCCTGGCAAGGCAGCCAGCCAGCCGTCTTTTTTTTTTTTTTTTTTCAGTATCGCTCTAACGAGGCCCTCCAAAGAGACGGGCTGGACTTAAATTAATAAGTCCCTAATCCAGGCACACCCTCATCCAGACTAAATTACTTCTGTGAAAAAAGACGAGGCAAATATTTGTCACTTTATGTACACTTTTCGTTTCTTTTGAGAAATCTGGCATAATCATTTTTTTTTTCGTTCCGTTCTAAAGGGAGTCTTTTCTCTTAGACGGGGGCCGCTTTTTTATTTCTCTTCTCTGAAGGGACTCTTGAAATAGACAGACAGACAGACAGAGAGATGCTATTTCTGCTAATGAATTGGTGAGGGTAAATTAGTATATAACGATTTCGTGGTAATTAGTAATTTGTACATAAAAGCTGGATCATTTGGACAATAATATTTTTCATTACGATTATTCGCGTTCTCAAAATTTTCCTCTCTCTCTCTCTCTCTCTCTCTCTCTCTCTCTCTCTCTCTCTCTCTCTCTCTCTCTCTCTCTCTCTCTCTCTCTCTCTCTCGTGGATGGACTAAAAACCAGTCTTTGAGACCTTCAAAATCCTTGTAACACTCTCTCTCTCTCTCTCTCTCTCTCTCTCTCTCTCTCTCTCTCTCTCTCTCTCTCTCTCTCTCTAATGCTTAAACTAAATCGCTCCCTCAAAGAGCAAATTGTGTCTCCGCGGATGGACTAAAAAGTCTTCCAGACATCCAAAATCTCTCTCTCTCTCTCTCTCTCTCTCTCTTTCTCTCTCTCTCTCTCTCTCTCTCTCTCTCTCTCTCTCTCTCTCTCTCTCTCTCTCTTATTACATGCACAAACAGCATTGCATTTTACATACGACCTGACATAAACATACATATCTATTTATCATACTGAAATGTTACCTTTACTAATTCAATTTACAAAAATAACTCAAAATAAGAGGTTCCAAAATTTGCCCTCTACTTAATATGCTTTATACCTGTATGCAACACCAACAAATGTAGTGGTTTCTAGTCCACTGCAGGACAAGGGCCTCAGACATGTCCTTATTCATATCTGGGGTCTAGCCAGTTTTCATCACCACGCTGGCCAGTGCGTATTGGTGGGAGACTTTTGTCTTATCGCTCACAGCAGGACAACCTAGTATGGGTGTCCCTAACTAGTACAGCTTTGCTCGTCATGGCGATACGCAAACCCTTTCAACACGTTAACGTATCCCAACTCACAAAGGGTTTATATCTATAAATGAGGAAATATATAGTTAGTGTGCCTTCAGGTTCAAATATCCAGAAGGATATGTGTTAGAATTCTCTCCTTCAGTTTCCCATGACTAAAATCCTTCTCTGCTTTTGGTGTCTATAGTTTTTAGGCTTAGATGGGTATTAAAACTTTGTTCCGTCGGCCTCTAATTGAGAAAATCGTCTAGAATCTAGTCTTCACATCTTTGGCCAATATACTTTTATTGCTCTCTAGAGTTAAGAGTATCAGACTCTCTCTCTCTCTCTCTCTCTCTCTCTCTCTCTCTCTCTCTCTCTCTCTCTCTCTCTCTCTCTCTCTCTCTCTCTCTGCTTTTTTCCAGCTTTATTATTAACAGTAAATAACATAATGACAATAATAGCAATGATACAGCGTTTACAAGTTGGACCAACAATAAACTGCATTCTATAAATATTTGCAAAGGTTTTTCTCTTTATATTTCTTCCTTTCCATCTAATTTAATGGTATCACAGATACTTATTTCTAACCTCTGACATTACATAAATCAAAGATATTAATAACTATCACCTGAGAAACATAGCATTTATTAGAAAATATTTAACAAAGGGCAGTACAAAAATTTTAGTGATGAGTCACGTAATATCAAGGCTTGATTATTGCAATTCTCTGTACTATAAATTGCCCAATACACTACTAAGAAAGCTTCAAAATGTGCAAAACCGGGCGGATAGACTGATAAAAGGCATTAAACCTCGGGAGAGAATAACTCCTGCACTGATCAATCTACATTGGTTACCTGTTAAGGCTAGAATTGAATTTAAAATTTGTTTGTTGACTCACAAAGCACTTACAAGTGATAAGCCTAAATATCTTCGTGATTGCTTGCTCCCCTACCCTCAAGCTACTAGCGCTGCTGTAAGAGTTAGACATGCTGATGACCCACATAGACTATTCGAAATTAGTGTGAATCATGCAATAGGAGGAAGAATGTTTTGTTATGCTGCACCGAGACTCTTCAACGACCTTCCACTTGCTGTCAAGAATAGCAAAAATGTGGCAGCTTCAAGAAAAACCTGAAGACTTATCTTTTTTGGAAAGTGTTATAATAGTGATCTGAAAACTATTAAGCCTGAATACAAATGCTAGCGAATAACTGAAAAGATACAGAGCAAAATATTAACTAGAAAGAAATTATTTTCACACACCAAGGCCGGCCTGAACAGACTCTTAGTGTCTGATGGAGGGCGAGAAATAAACCCCTAAAAGTAAAAGTAAAAGTAAGTAATAAAACGACCGACCTATGGCTTTGATGTTATTTCTATCTATGACTATAGATATAGCTAAGAGGTTCCTAATTTTATTTCCTAATCATTATCGTTCAATACTGCTTATGGATGTGGTGGCTGATGGGGTAACGGACCTAACTGGGGAACGCCAGACTGGAGTTCGAGTTCCGCTCAAACTCGTTCCTTTGGTCGCTGCAACCTCAACATTCTTGTGAGCTAAGGATGTGGGTTTTGGGGAGCCTATAGGTCTATTTGCTGAGTCATTAGCAGCCATTGCCTAGCCCTACTTGGTCCTAGCTTGGGTGGAGAGGGGGCTTAGGCGCGTATCATATGTATATATGGTCAGTCTCTAGAGCATTTCCCTGCTTTATAGGGCAATGTCACTACTCCTTGCCTCTGCCATTCATGGACGGCCTTTAAACCTTTTAAACCTAATGATAAATAAAATCATATGGTAACTATGAAGTGATAAGTGTTTAAAGGTCGTCATGAATGGCAAAGGCAAGGGGCAGTGACAATGCCATTGTAGACAATATCCTGGAAAATTACCATATATTTATATGATCAGTGCCCATGACCCAAATTCCTCCCAAGCTAGGACCGGGGAGGGCCAGGTAATGGGTGCTGACGACTCAGCAGGTAGATCTATAGGCTCCCCCAAACGCCCTATCCTTAGCTCACAAAGAGGGTGAGGTTGCAGACACTACAAGAAACTATGGAACCTGAGCAGGTCTCGAACCTTAGCCCACCAGTCCGCCAGACAAGGACATTTCCAATAGGATACCATGTATCGTATAATTACATTTAATAGACGTCAAAAAGAATAAAAACTGAATCATACTGAAGTGCGTACGTACGTACATACACAATTGTAAGCCATAAGCAAAAAGTAGAATGTCATACCAGGAAAAAGAATAAAAATCCTGTTCCATGTTTAAAGGTTTAAAGGTCACTCATGAATGGCAGAGGCAAGGAACAGTGACATTGCCCTATCAAGCAGGACAGGGCCCTAGAGACTGATTATATATACATATGATCAGTGCCAAAGCCTCCTCTCCACCCAAGCTAGGACCAAGGCGGGCCAGGCAATGGCTGTTGATGACTCAACATATAGACCTATAGTCTCTCCCAAAGGCCCCATCCGTAGTTCACAAGAATGGTGAGGTTACAGCGACGAAAGGAAACTAACGAGTTTGAGCGGGACTCGAATCCCAGTCTGGCTATCACCAGTCAGGGACGTTACCACATCAGCCACCACAAAAATCAACAACAATTTCGTCCGGAAAACTATTTTATCCATGTAATTTTTATCCTAAACTCAAAACTAGCATTTTGCCTAACAGCGAATATCTATAAAACCAAGTAACTGTAATTAGCAACCATTTTCGCGAATAAATCCACTAATCTAATATCTATTCTTCAGTAATACTACCACGTTTAGCGCAAAGATTGGACTCCCCCCCCCCCCCCTCCCCTACCAAGAATTCCCTTCCCAACTATGACCCCCACCCTTCCCCCTCCCCCCACTCCCATCAGCTCTCTCAATTCCGCTAATATGTTCCCACTCCAGAGCTTTTAATCAAGGCGAACAGCTCTCGGCGCGACGAATGTTTTGATAATTTCGTGTTATTAGGGAGCGTTCGCTGCAGTCGGATCTGACGCTCATCTTTTTCGATGGATATCCAAAAGAGAGAGGGTTTCTTGAACGATTTTCGACATTTTCCTTAATAAAAACAAATTAATTGCTTAATAAAAACATGAATTAATTTGTAATCACTATTTCCATCTTGCAAGAAAAAAACAAATACAAAATGAACAAAATATAGCGAATTAAAAACTACATACAAAAAAGATTTTGAACGACTTTCGATATTCTGCTTAATAGAAATATAAATTTATTTGTAATCACTATTTACTTTCGACATTCTGCTTATAAATATATATATTAATTTGCAATCATTATTAACTTTCAGCCGTCTGCTTAATAAAAACAAACTAATTTGTAATCACTATTCATTTTCGTTTTCTGCATAATACAGTACATATATGAATTAATTTGTAATTACTATTTACTTTCGGCCGTCTGCTTAATAAAAACATAAATTAATTTGTAATCACTATTTACTTTCGACATTCTGCTTAATAAAAACAAATTAATTTGGAATCGCTATTTACTTTCGACCTTCTGCTTATTAAAAACATAAATTAATTTGTAATCAGTATTTACTTTCAACCATCTACTTAATAGAATTATAAATCAATTTATAATAACTATTTCCATCTTGCTAAAAAAAAAAATACAAAAATAACGAAGATTTACTTGCAAAATAAAGTGGAATAAAAAATACATATAATTTTTTTTTTTCCTTTTTTTGAGATTTTAGATGAGCATCTGTGCATCTCAGACCTTGAAAATAATCCCTTTTATTCAAAAGCAAAATATCTCCCGATGTAAAAATAAAATTAGAAAAGGGGGGAGGTGGGGGGTCTGTTTGCTTTACCCCCCCCCCCTCCCCCCCACCCGAAACCTTCCCATAATTAAATCATACACACAGAACTGGCAAAACAAAAGCCGACGGGGAAAAATAGAGGTGGCCGATCCAAAGTGAGAAACGTGGATGTAACATTTGGTAAATTGGAAGGAGCGTTCACCCCGGGATGCTTTGTTTGCCCAGCGAGAAGGTCGTAACCCACTGGACCGCTCGTATACCATGCATTTAAGCTTTATAAAAGCTCAATTAACCGCTTAAATAAAAGCTTATTTTATGGAATAGACCAAAAACAATAAGATCAAGAAAATAGCGAGCCAACTGTTCGTATTTTAAAGCTTATGATAGCGATTTCATTGATAAATATGAATAGTATTCCCCGGGTAGGTTTAAGCCGAAAGAAGCGGGTTACGCCCCTGTTGTTTCCCGCTCGAACCTACAAGGGATGAAATGAGTATATACTGTCTAAACTCAACTAAACTAATTAATCGAAATGACTGGCCGTAATGTCATTTAATCTGAGCCATTGTAGTGCCATAATGGAAAAGGGCGGTGCAAAATGCCCTCCTCGCCAAGATCAACACCATATACCGTAAATGGGACGGATTGTTTTGAACTATGTCCCATTCTGACATACCCGTCGACTTTACAGTACCACCCCTCCCCCCTCCCTCCAGGCGATTCCAGCTTCCAGGGCGATTCCAGCTTCCAGGACGACTCCATTCGCTGCATAATTGACAAGCTGCTGGATCGTACAAAATAGCAGTTGTTCGCATCGGATTATCAATTTATATATTGTATAATGACGGGCGATAGCGTTCGCTAGCTAATATATTGGCACAGTAATGTTGGCAATGTTGACACGCGTTAAATTGAGCCATTCGGTGTATCGTAATTACCCAGATAATCGATATAATGCAATAGTTAATTTACACTTCATAATATGTTCCGTCATCTAAAATCCGGTAATGAGAAGAGTGAACAGTTGTATGAATTATTACGATTATGTGTATGTGTATATATATATACATATATGTGTATATATATACATATGTGTATATATATACATATGTGTATATATATACATATGTATATATATATACATATATATGCATATATATACACAGATATAGATATATATATATAGATATATATACTGTGTATATATATATATATATATATATATATATATATATATATATAGATAGATATATATACAGTAATATATATATATATATATATATATATATATATATATATATATATATATATATACATATATACAGTACATACACAGTAATATATATACAAATATACATATTTACAGTATATATATATATATATATATATATATATATATATATATATATATACACATATATATATATATATATATATATATATATATATATATATATATATATTGACCAGTAAGATAACGAACGTCACAAACATAACCATATATCAACTGGATGAATAATGGATAAAACCTATGTACATAAAACTTCCATGATAATCACATTTTCATACACCTTACAAAGGGCTCAACAGCATTGTGTCCACCCCAAACACTGCTCAAATTCGTGCTTCCTGGACGTTGTGAGTCTTGTGACCCTTTCAAACAGCTCTACCATCCATCCAGGTCTTCCCCTAATATTCCCGCGTAATTCCACCAACTGATGGTTCTCCATTCTTTCCACATAACCAGACCATCATAAACATTGGTTCTTCCTTTCACTTACGTTTTTTTTACGTCACTTCTATGTATCTTCTCAATTCTCACTTTTTTCATTATTTAGATTATATACAGTATACTATACTACGTAAACTGTTCATACAACATATTATATATATATATATATATATATATATATATATATATATACACAACATAAAACAACAAATGCAGCTGTTTCTAGTTCACTGCAGGACAAAGCCCTCAGACATGTCTGGAGTTTGACCAGATTTCATCACCGCACTGGTCAGTGCAGATTGGTGATGGTGGAAGAGTTTTGTCTGATCGTTCACAGCAGACCAACCTAGTATGGGTGGCCCAGACTAGTACAGCTTTGCTGTTCATAGTGATACACAAACCTTTTCACCACGTTAAGGTATCCCCCCCCCCCCCTCACAAGTAACCTTAGAGGAAATCAAAAGCCTTTGTATCATAGTGTTATCATTTTACAGCCAATGAAAAACAAATAACATTGTCTATATTTTCATCCGAATTAATTAAAACTAATCTAAAGTCTAATTAAATCAATCGTAACTATGAATGGGTCAGAGTAATTAAGTTTATTCACATAAACACCCCCAAGCCATTTCCCCAGTATTCCAACAGGGAAAATGCGCAGTGAGGAAAGTAAATAAGAAACCAGAGAGAATAGTGTGCCTGAGTGTACCCTCAAGCTAGAAAACTCTAACCTAAGACAGTGGAAGACCATGGCACAGAGGCTGACTACACAAGACCAGAGAACAATGGTTTGATTTTAGAGTGCCCCTCTCTTAGAAGAGCTGCTTACCATAGCTAACGAGTCTATTACCCTTACCAAGAGTAAAGTAGCCACTGAACACAGACTGAAGAAATGGATCTTCCTTTTCATTGCTAAACAGCAAAGGAAATACATTATCTTGTTCAACAGCGTGTTATGTTATGCTATTTAAAAATATTTAATCAAAATTCAAACACATATAAACTGCAATAAGTTGAAAAAACCAGATGATCATAAGATGATTCAAGAAAGTGCAAAGCTTATGATCTGGAATTGAATATATTAGTAGAAAATACAGACAATGAATACTAAGGATGTCGCTATGTAAATATGCATATATGTTAGTAATCAAACCATTCAAATTCGAGAATTGATGAATAAGAGATATTTGGTTCAAGATGAAACTGAAGACATACTTGTTCTCCAAGTGCTTCGATGGTGTGGATTTGACAATAAATACCAGTTATGCAGTGTGACATAAAAAATACCTAAATATGTATACATATGTGTAGGTCCTGTAGAGAGTAGGGTTCCCCATCATTAGAGGACCAAGAAAGCAGTGCTTCAAGTAAAGTAAGTAAAAAGGATCATGGATTGGACGTATGGTATGGAAGTGGCCACTAGATAATTAATATCTTTATTATCATCATTATTAGTTAAGCTAGAACCAAAGTTGGAAAAGCAGGATGCTATAAGCCTAACGGCTTCGACAGGGAAAAATAGCCGAGTGAGGAAAGGAAATAAAGAAATAAATAAATTATATAAGCAGCAATGAATAATTTAAATAGAATATTTAAAAAAATAACAGTAACAACATTATAACAGATTTTTCATATATAAACTATAAAAAGAGACTTAGGTCATCCTGGACAAAAAAAAAAAATATTTACTGAAACTTTGAACTATAGAAGTTCTACCGATTCAACTACCCGATTAAGAAGATCATTCCACAACTTGGTCACAGATGGAATAAAACTTCTAGAATACTGTGTAATATCGAGCCTCGTATTGGAGAAGGCATGACTATTAGTACTTGAGGGGCACTCAGTAAAGCGCAGACCTCCGCCGCAGCAGCTTATTTCTCGACCTTTCGCTCGATCTTGACCTCGACCTTTGACCTTATCATGTACTGATTGGCGTGGATTTTCATTCACTCAAATATGAACCAAGTTTGAAGTCTCAGTGACAACGATGTGTAAACTTACAGTTGATTACGTGAATTGAACATTTTGTTGACCGTGACTTTGACCTTTGACCTTCGAAAATTTAATAATTTCCAGCTTTTTATGGAACAGTTAATCCCTGCAAGTTTCATTACTCTACGATTAAAATTGTGGCCAGGAAGCTGTTCACAAACACACACACACACACATACCTTGTATTGTATTGTATTCCAATCTCCAGTTGCAGAGACAAAACCAGTTACTGATGCATTTTAGATCTTATCTAAGGTTAGCTCTGATGACATACAGCAGCAGTTGTATAATCAAAAGACTGTATTTTCCTATTTTCAAGATCAATAATCATGAACCACAGATTCATGGCTACAAAATAAGGACATCATCATTGCTAATTATTTTTTATCTAACTTCACATCACAATAGTTTCTTTATCTCGCCTTAAAAAGCAATATTCTATAAAGCATCTATTCTTTACCCTTAATGACTCACTCTCTCTCTCTCTCTCTCTCTCTCTCTCTCTCTCTCTCTCTCTCTCTCTCTCTCTCTCTCTCTCTCTTCCTCTTCAACCACGATTATCACCTATTCCTCTATTCCCCACTTTTATTCCCTTCTTTATCCTCACTTCTCTTTCCCCTTTCACACATTAACCCCCAATTCCTTTCTCCTTACTTTAATCACCCTCTTCATTCTTTATTCCATACATCTTCTCAATTCTTTCACGCTGCATTATCTTCCTATTTTCCTTATCTTTTCTTTCATCTCAATTCGCATCTTCATTCATCACCCTCCTTTTCTCTCTCCTTCCCTTTAATCTTCCTCCTCCTCCTCCTCCTCCTCCTCCTCCTCCTCCTCCTCCTCCTCCTCCTCCTCCTCCTACTACTACTACTACTACTACTACTACCATCTCCTCACTGCTCTCATTACAATTCGCATCCTCATTCGTTTCTCTCTCCTTCCATTTTATTCCCCTTCTCCTATCTCCTCCTCTTTCTTCCTACCTACTCCTCTTCCTTCCTACCTCCTACTCCTCCTTCCTTCCTACCTCCACCTCCTCCTCTTTGCTCTCGCTCCAGTTCGCATAAATCTTTTCTCTCTCCTTCCCTTTTATTTCCCTCTCCTACCACCTCCTCCTCCTCCTCCTCCTTCCTACCTTCTTCCTACCCCATTATTCACCCTCATTCTTATATCTCTTTCATATCTCTTTCCCTTTTATTTTCCTTCTACCTCCTACCACCTCCTCCTCCTCCTCCTCCTCCTCCTACCCCATTCTTCACCCTCATTCTTATATCTCTCCTTCCCTTTCATTTTCCTTCTACCTCCTCCTCCTCCTCCTCCTTCTCCTTTCTACCTCCTTCTCTCCCTCCTCCTCCTCCTCCTAACCCATTCTTCACCCTCATACTTATATCTCTCCTTCCCTTTTATTTCTCTTCTCCAACCTCCTCCTCTTTCTTCCTACCTCCTCCTCTTCCTTCCTACCTCCTCCTTCTACCTCCTTCCTAACCCATTATTCACCCTCATTCTTATATCTCTCCTTCCCTTTTATTTTCCTTCTACTTCCTACCTCCTCCTCCTCTTCCTTCCTACCTCCTTCCTAACCCATTATTCACCCTCATTCTTATATCTCTCCTTCCCTTTTATTTTCCTTCTACTTCCTACCTCCTCCTCCTCTTCCTTCCTACCTCCTTCCTAACCCATTATTCACCCTCATTCTTATATCTCCTTCCCTTTTATTTTCCTTCTACCTCCTACCTCCTCCTCCTCTTCTTCCTACCTCCCCCTTCTACCTCCTTCCTAACCCATTATTCACCCTCATTCCTATATCTCTCCTTCCCTTTTATTTCCCTTCTCCTACCTCCTCCTCTTCCTTCCTACCTCATTCTCCTCCCTCCTATCTCCTCCTCCTCCTCTTTGCTCTCGCTCCAATTCGCATCCTCATTCTTTTCTCTCTCCTTCCCTTTTATTTTCCTACTACCTCCTACCTCCTCCTCTTCCTTCCTACCTCCGCCTCCTCCTTCCTACCCCATTCTTATATCTCTCCTTCGCTTTTATTTCCCTTCTCCTACGTTCTACCTCCTACTACTTCTCCCTTCCTACCTCCTCCTCCATTCTACCTCCTCCTCCTCCTCCTTCCTACCCCATTCTTATATCTCTCCTTCCTTTTTATTTCCCTTCTACCCCCTTCTCCTCCCTCCTATCTCCTCCTCCTCCTTCCTACCCCATTCTTATATCTCTCCTTCCCTTTTATTTCCCTCTACCTCCTCCTCAATCCTACCTCCTTCTACCTCCTCCCCCTCCTCTCCTCCTCCCAGCTCAATATTTCCGATGAACCAGTACGTTTTATCGTCGGGAGAAACGACACCAAAAACCATTAGATTTCTCCTCAATTGGTTCCTGTTTGTCTTCCCATAAAACATTAGGAGCGATTACGGCCTAGGAAAAGATTAAAACGGCCCCGCTTTTTGGTTAGGGGGCAAAGGGGGAGGGGGGGGTGGGGAGGGGGAAGGGGGGAGGGGGAGCCCAGCTATCGATTCCGGGAGGAGCATTCCTTTTGGAACGTTGGGAATCACCGGGAATGGCTAAGAATCGCTGACGGAGAATCTTGGTCCATTTGTATGATAAGGAATTTTGGTAAGTTTGACCTGGTCGAGCTGGAGAGAGAGAGAGAGAGAGAGAGAGAGAGAGAGAGAGAGAGAGAGAGAGAGAGAGAGAGAGACATATATAAATAGATAGATAGATAGATAAATAGATAGATAGATATAGGTAGATAGATATAGATATATATATACACACATATATATGTATATATATATATATACATATATATATATATATATATATATATATATATATATATATATATATATATATATATATATATGTACATATATATATATATATATATATAGAGAGAGAGAGAGAGAGAGAGAGAGAGAGAGAGAGAGAGAGAGAGAGAGAGAGAGACGCTCACAGTTCAAATACATTCAAATGAAAAGTTACTTATATGGCATTCGTAAGGTTCCCAATTAGCAAATTTTTTCTAACAAATGAACACAAAAATTCTTTATACGATTCCTCAAAAAATAAATACCCTTAATCAACATTACCCCTCAAACATTCTAAACATCCTTCCAATGACCAGTAACAAACAAAACAAAATGTGTATAACCATCAAAGAAAATTGTAGTTAGTCTCCCCCTGTATGCTACTGGAAACCATTTCATCTCAAACGACTGAACTACTACAGCAGAAACCAGTCACCTTTTCTTCACCATAGAACTGTAACTTTTCCTTCAGTTGGGTTTCCTCTACAGATACCAATATACTTGATATTAACCTAGTTATTATGCCACCAAAGATAGTTAAATTTGTGGTTAAATTTTACACTCGGGCACACTATTCTATCTTATTTCTCTTCCTCTTATTTTGTTAAAGTTTTATAGTTTATATATGAAATATTAATTTTGATGTTACTGCTCTTAAAATATTTTATTTCAATTGGTAATTACTTCGCTAATTTCCTTGTTTCCTTTCTTCACTGGGCTATTTTTCCCAGTTGGAGCCCTTGGGCTTATAGCATCCTGCTTTTCCAACTTGGGTTGTAGCTTAGCAAGTAGTAATAATAATAATAATAATAATAATAATAATGATAATAATAATAATAATAGTTCACTTTTAACAATGGGAGCTATACTAACACTTCTATGTATAAAGCCTATTATCAGCTAACTCGTTATATGAGGCACATTTTTCACAGTCTGATAGAGAAAATCCTTCTCACTTTTCTGACAACGAACAAGATGGTTTGGAATGTCCACGCATATAAGTTTAGCAGCTAGACAAGACTTTACCTGTCAGTTCAAGTACCAGACTTTTAATTTTCTGTAAAATACAGAAACTCAAAATATATGTTATTATTATTATTATTTGCTAAGCTACAAACCTAGTTGGATAAGCAGGATGCTATAAGCCCACGGGCTCCAACAGGGAAAATAGCTCAGTGAGGAAAGGAAACGAAGAGAAAAATATTCTAAGAAGAGCAACATTAAAATAAATATCTCCTATATAAACGATAAAAACTTTAACAAAACAAGAAGAAGAGAATTAAGATAGAATAGTGTGCCCGAGTGTACCCTCATGCAAGGGAGCTCTAACCCAAGACAGTGGAAGACCATGGTACATAGGCTATGGCAATACCCAAGATTAGAGAACAATGGTTTGATTTTGGAGTGTCCTTCTCCTAGAAGAGCTGCTTACCATAGCTAAAGAGTCTCTTCTACCCTTACAAAGAGGAAAGCGGCCACTGAACAATTACAGTGCAGTAAGAAGAATTGTTTGTTAATCTCATTGTTGTCAGGTATATGAAGCAGAGGAGAATCTGTAAAGAATAGGCCAGACTATTCGGTGTGTGTGTGGGCAAAAGGAAAATAAGCCGTAATCAGAGAGAAGGATCCAATGTACTACTGTCTGGCCAGTCAAAAGACCCCATAACTCTCTAGCGGTAGTGTCTCAATAAAAGCTACTCCATCATCCTCTACTGATCTACTGAGTGTAGCAAGTTACCAAAGAAAACCACAACCCCTTTTTTCACCTCATAGTTTTTTTTTTCTCGTTAAACTCTTGTAAACTTAGGGAGTTTTGGGCAAAAAAAAAGATCTTACTATGTACCTGCAACAACAATGCAGTCCATTTCCCCTGAATACACAAGGTTTAGGCGAAAAACTAAAAATAACTGAGCATTTCAAAGAAAAGGATCACAAGCAAGTTTCATGAGCCATGATGTTCTTATGATAAAATATATTAGTTCCCTGCTTTACATGACAACACGTAGTATTACTAGCAACCAAGAACTAGTTCTTGTTACCACAGTATGTTGACCCCATCCATAGCCTTACCCACTATACGGCCTTGTGGTAGGGTGTGAGCAGGACCCATACAGTCAAGGAGGACCTTGCATACAGTGATACTACCACCGTACCGTCCTCCGTGTCGTAGAAAGCGACTAAAAGGACAGCTGCTACCTTGTAGTCATGCTTTTTAGCAAAAGGCTAGATCCATTGTCAATAGCTGAGGAAGCTGTCACCATGCAGTTGGAATATTTAGTCAAAGGTTAAGCCCACATCCAGTAACTATGACTGATGACTGCAAGGTTTAAAGGCCGCTCATGAACGGCAGTGACATTGCCCTATCGAGTAGGCTAATGCTCTAGAGACTGACCCTATATACACATGATCAGCGCCCAAACCCCCCTCTCCACCCAAGCTACGACTGAGGAGGACCACGCAATGGCTGCTGATGACTCAATAGGTAGACCTATAGGCTCTCCAAACAT
This sequence comes from Palaemon carinicauda, assembly GCF_036898095.1. NCBI lineage: Eukaryota > Metazoa > Arthropoda > Malacostraca > Decapoda > Palaemonidae > Palaemon > Palaemon carinicauda. The sequence goes on from NC_090726.1 coordinate 201,084,969, forward strand.
CCCATCCTTAGCTCACAAGGATGGTGAGGCTGCAGCGACCAAAGAAACTAATGTGCTTCAGCGGGACTCGAACCCAGACCTGGCGTTCACCAGTCAGGGACGTTACCACATAGACCCCACAACCCATGCGATCGTAAAAACTCTGCCAAATTATTAACCGTGCCTGGTGGTAGACATCAGGCAACCGACCCCTTAACGTACGGATAACGGTGGGAAAGAAGAAGATAACCTTACTATAAACCAAGTCACCAAATTAATAACTAGCCCTCTTGGGTTCAAAATGAACCATCAACAGCAACGAAGTCCAAAAAATCAAACAACTACAATAGTACTTTTCCTTACTGGAATATCTCACTGAACCAGGAACAAATAAACGAAAAAGTATTACAAAAAACACCGTAGCTCTTCTCTACCAGTAACGCCAAACAGAGACAACAAACAAGTTACTGCACCGAAGCTATATCATTCTGTTGTTGTTGTTGTTGTTACTAACACTCAATTACGTGCTATAAGAGAAATCTATTAACTTTCGAAGCAACCATCTTCTTTTTTCCAGGGGATGGTTTAAATACAATATGCTTGTTTTTATTTCATTTTTTTAACTCCAAGGTTTAAGCAATCTTTTCTAAATGATATGGATACCATGAGGCTTAAAAGATAGCCAAAGAAAGAAGAAGATCAATATCAGCTTAATGCAGGTACGACTAAAACTATCAACAATGTATACAACCAAACAAACACACACACACACACACAGATTGCCCGGACCTTATTTCCGGACAGTCAGTCATTGCCCCTAAAACTGTATACTAGACGAACTACCGAAATTGACATACTTTGAGGTGGGTTTAGACTGCATATTTATCATTTGCTGGGAAATGGTGACTATAATAGACAGAAACAATATGTATTGCAACTGTTCAGTTACAAAGTAGTTGCCGTTGGCAACCAAGCCCCAAGGCAACACCTGTGTGATATTCCCTCATTATTGTAAAATACAGGCAATCAACAACATAGGTGCGAAATTTTTCTTACTTTTTGCAATGGCTTACTTGTTCGGTCACTTGAAGTGCAAATAATAATAATAATAATAATAATAATGATAATAATAATAATAATAATAATAATAATAATAATAATAATCTCCCCTATATAATAGCAGGAAGTGTCTGGCATATCTAAATATTTAGCCGTCCTTTTTGACGGGTAGAGTACACTAGTAACAACAACAACAACAACACAATAATAATAATAATAATAATAACAATAATAATAATAATAATAATAATAATCTCCCCTATATAATAGCAGGAAGTGTCTAGCATATCTAAATATTTAGCCGTCATTTTTGACGGGTAGAGTACACTAGTAACAACAACAACAACAACAACAACAATAATAATAATAATAATAATAATAATAACAATAATAATAATACACAGTCGACATCCAAACCGTTTAATGAAAACAATCCAGTCATAATGTCATATACGGTCGCCCTACACCCCTATAGGAACGAACCCTTAGCGACCACTTTGTCATAGATCAACTTGCAGCCAGCAGCCCATTTTAATGAGGCGAAAGATTAAAACTTGAATCATTAGAGCTATACGTATTTCAGAAGTATATGATCATTTTTCATCTAATTAATTCGCTTTATCTCCGCATTTCATTTTGTTCCGTATTGATCCGCGCACCCTTGGAGGTTGTTGAGAGGGGTCTAAGGGCTACGCGTACTTATTATTAATTATTATCTTTATTATTAATTATTAATTATTATTATTATTATTATTATTATTATTATTATTATTATTATTATTATTATTATTAGTATTATCATTACTATTGATTATTAATTATTAGTAATAATTATTATTATTATTATTAATTATTATTAATTATTATTAATTATTATAAATTATTATTATTATTATTATTATTATTATTATTATTATTATTATTATTAGTAGTAGTAGTAGTAGTAGTAGTAGTAGTAGTAGTAGTAGTAGTAGTAGTAGTAGTAGTAGTAGTCGCTAAGCTACAACCCTGGTTGGAAAAGCAGAATGCTATAAGCCCGAGGGCTCCAACAGGGAAAATAGTCCAGTGAGGAAAGGAAATAAGAAAAAATAATTAATATAAAATATTTTAGGAACAGTAACATTAATTAAATATTTCCTATATAAACTATAAAAACTTGAAAAAAAAACAGGAAGAGAAATAAGATAGAATAGTGTGCCCGAGTGTACCCTTAAGCAAGAGAACTCTACCCTAAGACAGTGAAAGACCATGGTATAGAGACTATGGCACTACCCAAGACTAGAGAACAATGGTTTGATTTTGGAGTGTCCTTCTCCTAGATGAGCTGCTTACCATAGCTAAAGAGTCTCTTCTACCCTTGAAGAATGAAGAGTGGGGGCCAGTGAGATACGTCAAAGATTTGAAAAGCATAGATGATGGTATTAACTATGTTCATTTAGTTATAATGCATATAGTAGATATGCAGAAACCTTGAACCATTGTTGCTAGCCCTTCCACGTGTCAAAGAAATTTTCTCTCTGTTCCAAGATAATTGAGAAAAAAAATCTGAGATGCTGATATTCTCTTTTTATCTCAACTCATCTCGAATTGATTCAGAGATGCTTCTATTCATTTCATCTCCTCTCGAATATCCTCCGAGATGCTGCTATTCCTTTCATCTCATCCTGAACTTCTTCTGAGATGCTGCTATACATTTCATCTCGTCTTTAACTTCTTCTGAGATGCTGCTATACATTTCATCTCGTCTTTAACTTCTTCTGAGATGCTGCTATACATTTCATCTCGTCTTTAACTTCTTCTGAGATGCTGCTATACATTTCATCTCGTCTTTAACTTCTTCTGAGATGCTGCTATACATTTCATCTCGTCTTTAACTTCTTCTGAGATGCTGCTATACATTTCATCTCGTCTAAAATTTCTTCTAAGATGCTGCTACACATTACATCACATTTATTCTCATCTCGAACTACTTCTGAGATGCTGCTATTCATTTCGCTCCTCTACAATTTCTTTGGAGATGCTGCTATTCCTTTTATCTCATCTCGCACTTCTGAGATGCTGCTATAAACTTCATCTCATCTCGAATTTCTTCTTTGGTACTGCTATTCATTTCATGTCCTCTCGAATTTATTCTGAGATGCTGCTACTCTTTTCATCACATCTCAAATTTCTTTTGTGATGCTGCTATACATGTCACCTCATCTCAAACTACTTCTGAGATGCGGCTATACATTTCATCTCATCTCGAATTTATTCTGAGATGCTGCTTTACATTTCATCTCATTTAATTTCATCTCGAATTTATTCTGAGATGCTGCTGTTCATTTCATCCTGTTCCATCTCATCTCTAATTTCTTCTGAGATGCTGCTGTTCATTTCATCCTGTTCCATCTCATCTCTAATTTCTTCTGAGATGCTGCTGTTAATTTCATCCTGTTCCATCTCATCTCGAATTTCTTTTGTCTGTCTGTCTGTCTGTCACAAAAAAACCTTTTTTCAAATCATGAACTTTTAAGCACTGAAAAGGAATCCTGATACAAGTTTACATTCCTGATTTTAAACGAAGTATCTCAAAAGACATTTCATAAAACGTTCATTTCTCCTTTGTGTTTTAAACCTTACGAGAATAAACTAACTCGAATGGAAAATCTGTTTTAAAATGTTGAGGATAATGAAGACGCGAAAAAAAAAACTTTG